>NC_057809.1:540714423-540834418 GCF_018294505.1 Triticum aestivum | reverse complement strand
TGTTGCCTCTGGATGAACAGGACCCCGATCGATCAAGCCGGTTGGGGCTGGATGAACAGGACCCCGTGGAAGGTTGGATGAACAGGACCACCCTATGGAGGGCAGGATGAACAGTAGACGATGGAGGGCGGGATGAACAGTAGCCCGTGGAGGGGTGGTTGAATAGGAGCCCACGGAGAGGGTTGGTTGAACAGTAGCCAGTGGAGTAGCGCGCAGTGGAGGCTGGATGAACAGGAGCCCATGGATGAACAGTCGCAGGTGGAGGCTGGAGGAGGTCGATGGTGGATGAACAGTAGCTCGTGGAGGCTAGAGGGGGTCGACGGTGGAGATAAACAGTATCTCGTGGAGTCCCGTTTTGCGGTACGCCACACCCCTCCCGATGAACAGGACCCCCGTTTCGACCGTAGCGCTCCAACACAAGTCCGTTTCGTCCGTTTTGCGGTACGCCACACCCCTCCTGATGAACAGGACCCCCGTTTTGACCGTAGGAGGTCCGTTTCCTCCGTTTTGCGGTACGCCAGACCCCTCCCGATGAACAGGATCCCATTTCGAATGTGGCCGGTCAAACACAAGGCCGTTTCCTCCGTTCTGCGGTACGCCAGGCCTCATTTCCATCGCCTGTTCCGTCCAAGCTCTCCCGATGAACACGACGCATTCCGTTGCCTCCCCATGAACACGATGAATTCCATTGCCTCCCCATGAACACGACGCGTTTCGTTGCCTCCCCATGAACACGACGACGTCGCTGTTTCTTCGTTCCGACCCAGCCATGTATACGAGCCCTGGCCGTACGTATGCGCGAGTAGGTGTTCGAGACCCCGCACGTATGTACACATGCATGGCCGTATTTTCTTTCTTGCACCCTGGCCGCTGTACGTACGTGTACATGCTACGTGCGCGCCTCTACTACGACACATGCATGCCTCTACATCGACCAGTATATATGTACGTACACATTCGCGACTAGAATGACAACGCTACGTACACATCGACCAAGTGGGTCCCGACTGTCAGGCACTTCCTTGCGTGCGAAGATGTAGCTGGTGGGTCCCAGCAGTCAGGAGCAAACGTTTTTTTCGCGAAATATGGTGGCCCATCTGGTGGGTCCCCGCTGTCAGGTGGAGGAATAATTATTTTGCGTGTAATAAGGAGGCACTTCCTTGCTGCGGCCGAGGACCCAGCTATCAGCGTCTCCACGCACAGTACTCTTCCGATGGAAGTCGGTCGTTGACCACATTGACCACGCCGCGCCGAGAGCACCACAGCGGTGGATGACGGCGAGGCCTAGGAAGGGGAAGACGTGGAGCCGGGGAAGACGCGGCAGTGGTAGCCCGCGCGGAGAGGAGTACGGGGGTTCACTGGTTCGGCTGCGGTGTGAGGCTGCCGTCGCCGCATGGCCTGGCCAGCGGTGGGAATAGTAGGGGGCGGTGAGGCCTCCGCGGTAGCACAGCCGGCCACGGGAGGCAGGAGCATGCGGCATGACCAGCGCTGCTTTGGGCGGCTGGAGCAAGAAGACCAGAGGTTGAAGAAGCACTACGGCCGTTGGATGGACATCGTATGGTCACTGGAGCTAGAATTGTTCATATTGACTAAGTTGACAAAGCCCTTCGTCCCCGTCAACTTAGTAGGCCCACAAGTCAGCCTCCCACCAAGGTGGGTCCTAGCTAGCCGGGGGAGTATTCATTTTTTTGTGCGTAATATGGAGGCACTTCCGGTGGGTCCGAGCTGACAGCGGGGGGAACGTTTTTTTCGCGAAATACGGTGGCCCGTCCGGTGGGTCCTAGCAGTCAGGGGGAAACGTTTTTTTCGCAAAATACTGTTGGCCCGTCCGGTGGGTCCCCGCTGTCAGGTGGAGGAATAATTATTTTCCGCGTAATAAGGAGGCACTTCCTTGCAGCTGTCGTGGACCCAGCTGTCAGCCTCTCCACGTACAGTACTCTTCCGATGGAAGTCGGTCGTTGACCACATTGACCACGCTGCGCCGAGAGCACCACGGCGGTGGACGACGGCGAGGCATAGGAAGGGGACGACGCGGAGTCGGGGAAAACGCGGCAGTGGATGCCCACGCGGAGAGGAGTATGAGCGTTCACCGGTTCGGCTGCGGTGTGAGGCTGCCGTCGCCGCAGAATAACATGGGGTGTGGGTGAGTAGAGGGATGCCCTGGCCAGCGGAGGGAGTAGTAGGGGCGCTGAGGCCTGCGCGGCAGCATAGCCGGCCACGGGAGGCAGGAGTAGGCGGTCCCGCCGGTGCTACTTTGACGGCTGTAGCGAGAAGATCAGAGATTGAAGAAACACGACGGTCGTTGGATTGACAACCAATGGTTATGTCTGCTAGAATCGTTTGTTGACGTATATAATAACTAAAAAAAATCTTGCATACGCGTCAACTAAACAGGCCCACAAGTCAGACCACTCCCTCTTTTTTTAATAATTTTTATATAGCTCATGGCAACTTCTTATGCAATTTATTGCAGTCGTTTTTTTGTTGGCCAGGGCCAATTTCGCATATTTCTGTGGGTTCCAAACTATTTTTAATACCGAAATGTCCAGCCAGATTTAAAGTACTTTGAAGATATATTTAAATTAGGTTAATGCCAGTGAAATAGGAATATGAAAATGTAATAAAATTCAGAAATTATAAAGTAATTGCCAATTTGTCATCTGTTTTTATATTTACAACCCATTTCATATTACTTTCAAGATTTGCAGGCGTCCTGATAGAGTTGCAGCCCATCGGGGCGTAGAAAAATAAGTAGGCCTGGATTGGGTATTCTTCAGAAAAAATAAACTGGGCTCATTTTCACAAAGAAAAAATAGCTGGGCTGGTCACATGGTGAACATAAAATATAAGCCTGGGCTAGACGAGCCACAGCCCAGTTCAAACCCTGCTCCATCTCAACAATACCAAACCAAAAAAAATACTGCTCGAGTAGCTACGTCCCAGGTGTCAGCCGATCTTGTGTTGTTCTCTTGTCTATTGACTATATACGCTCACAATGTCGTGGGTCCCAGATGTCAGGAAAACACTAGGAGGAAGCATTTATTTTTCCATACGCTGACGTGGTGGGCCCCTACTGTCATCCTCTCCATGTACTTCTGTCGATTCCTGTTGTTTGATGACCATGTTGACAACGCGAGAGGGCGGCGCCGCGGCGAGTGCACCAAAGCACGCGGAGGACGTTGGTGTTAACGATTTAGCAGACGATGGGGCGGCGATGCGTGCGCTGAGGCGCAGCCAGCCGTGGGAGGCGGAAGCAGGCGGCCCCGCCGGTGCTGGTTTGGTTTTGGCGGCTGGAGGAAGACAGGACTGAAGAAACACGACAGACTGCAAAAGCAGCAGGAGTACTTAACAACCTTAACTGAAACCAGCGGGGGCACTTAACAACCAAAGCTGAAAGCAGTATGAGTACTTATACAGGTTCAACCGTACAAAGCACGCCTCGAACAGTGCTACTTTGCCTACAGTTAACCAAAAGGGTGAGGCCGCCAAGCCCCAGGATAAGGCCCAGGCGCCACCCCGCGCATCCACAACCTTCTGAAAGCGGCTTCATCTCGCAATGTGGTCAATAAACAGGATATTCGCTTTAGAGCCATGGAAAAGCATGAACATAATCTTTTGTCCTATTCTCCATGATGGACGGGCCTTCATTATTTGAGACCACCCATGAATAAGTATCTTTTCACCTCCAAGGGGAATTGAGTCGGTCGACATAAACATCATGTTGTGACCAAGCGCAAGTCTGGCCCGACCATGGTCAGGCATCTGTATAGGAACAATAGAACTCGGCAGTTCCTGTTTCAAGAAGATCACAGCTGTAAAACTGTGTATAAGCAATAGTTTATGAACAACATATATAACAGAAAACAGCTCGTACCATAAGTTTCTCGACACAGTTGGACATGTTCAACGAGTGCAGCAGTGGCACACATATCCCACGTGGCCTTCCACCATTGAAACGCCCCACAAGGACCTCAAGACGATCAATAAAGTGTAGGAACTTGTGGATGCCGATCCAGTCAACTTCAGTTCCATTAGTAACAGCCGAGTTATTACCGAGTAACAAACGAGCAGAATACTTAACTCTAAAAACCTACATGTGCCACCAATTATAAGAAAATATTAGTTAGAAGTAGCATCTTCGTGAGAGATTCGTTGCTACTTCTAAAGTTAAATTGTGACTAGTTAGACAGAATAGGTGGATTAAGAAGTAATCGAGGCAACAAGCAAGAACCAGATACAAAACTAACATGGATGAACAATTGGAACGACGTCGGGGTGGAAGATCGCAGTGAAGATGAGACCAGGTTCTGCTATTTCCATCAACATTCGTGCACCAACTTTCAGTCCGTAACACTTGAGAAAGTTTATCCAAGTTCGGCCATAAAAAAGCAGCGATCTTCTTGGTTCATGAACCCAACTCGGAACTTATATCCATGGCTTGTCTTCACTTTGACCATTAAGATAGTGTATTCAGTTATGGCAAGGCCGAGCATCTTGAGTACATGTGTTCTGGCTGAGCAAATAATACACTGCAGGAAAAATAATATGAGAACACAACATGTTCAAAAAAACCCCACCCTCCCGGATAGAAAAGAGGATTCTAGGAACATACTATGCGCGTTTCAAAATGCTGTGTTAGGATGAGAAGGAACAAGTGTGGCGTCTCGCCGAGGGCGCAGAAACCTGTAGGGTACTCGCACTTTGGGCACTGCAAATGAAACACACTAGATTCAGTAGGAAGAAAAATGCATCAACGGCGGCGGCTGCCATCCTAGGATTACCTGCGACCAAGGGACTTGGGTTTATCGGGGATGGATGAAGAATTCGTACCTAGTTCTCCATGAGAAAACCCTATGCAATCGCCGAGAGGGGGTTTTCTCTGAACAAGCAGAGGAGGGAGAAGGGGATTCAGGCCCAGTGATATATTGCCGCTTCGTCCGTCCAGCTTACTGCTAAAGCTGGAAAGGGGGGTTGTGATTTGATGGCTCATTGGGCATTACTGTGGCGCTACGACCGGGGTGTGTCTACCTGAAGTTGTGCACTCTAATTTGTTCATATAGCACGTGGACCCCGTTGCCGGTTGCCCCACATATCAGCGAAAGGAAGTAGAAAGACAGGAGTAACTAGTTACACATAAATATATATTTTGACAGAGAGATACTCCCTCTGTAAAGAAATATACAAATATTTTATATCAGAGGCTCACCTTGCCGAGAAATATACTCCCTCTGCAACGCATGGGCATTATGGGGGTTCAGCTTTTTTTATGGGGGTTCAGCTGAGAATATAATACTCAGATAGGCTCACAGTTCTGGACTTTGGGCCGCAGGCCGACCCTGCATTTTTGGGGGCCCATGTGTTCTACCTCAGCGCTTTTCATATTGCAAGCGATCGGTACGGCGCTGGTTTTAGATGCTGTCGCAAGGCGAATACAAAAAATTGAATAAAGCACGACAACTGTTGGAATGAAATCGAACGACAGTTCCTAACCAGGAATCAGAGTTGCAATTCTATCAACGATATACCATGTGATAAATAATACTGTCGTACTACTTATACACACAGGACACTTGTTTCACCATGCCAGATTATTACATCAAAATCTCTCGGAGGATAGATCAGTTCGGTAGTTGCGTGCTGCTACTGAAGAATTTCAAAGTTGATTTGGACCAACTCTCCTTGCCGAGAAAGTTCGATTTTGACATCACCCCTACTGCAAGATATGATTTAGATTTGAACCTTGACCATCCTTTAGCATCAATCATCATGCGACCATCCTTTGTACTTACGGTATATTGAGCAGGTTCATTCACACCAAGGATGCGCATGGTAAGAGAAACTTGGCCGCGGTCGCCCGGATTGTTGAACGACTCCCTCGTTGCTCTAGAAATTCTCTTTTTGCAAACAAGAAGACATACCCAAACAGTTAGATCAACATAGTGAATCATGTGAAACAACATGGAAAGAAAAAAGAACAAAGCACTTGGGCGGCCAATGCTTACCAAGAAGGTCGACATGTCGGTTTTTGTAAGGACTTTGGTATATGTAGTGCGAACTGCAGCCTAGTCTGTTGCCGGTGCAACTGCACGGGCCGGAGCAGATGCAAGTGCAATTGTTGGTGCAGGTGCCGAAGCCGCCGCTGCTGCCGGAGATGGTGCTCCTTGTAGAACTGGTGCCGGTGTCGGAGCAGGTGCCGGTGTCGATGCCTGATCCTTCGGTAGATCAGACTGATCTGCTGACGCGGTCGGTCCCCAATCCTCAGCTGGATCAGACTGAGCTACTGCCGCTGTCAGTGCTAGAGCAACTGTCGGTGCTCGATCTGTGCGAGACAGCGGCGATCGTGTCTGGTCTGCTATGATCAGCTTTCTAACTTGACTAGGATCCATGACCGTGATCTAGTCTTTTTCTTCATTTCTTTTAAACGTGAGAAGGACTAATTTTGGCGTTTTTGTTAAACCAAACTGCACTTCATCATAGGGATTCAGCTTGTACTCCGACAACAGACTGATCCAATTTTTTCCAGTAATATAAGTGATGTATAGTGCCTTCATTACTGACACGACATCGTAGAGCAAACCAAACGGTTTATTCTGTGATGAATATCACATGGCAAAACCTGCATATAAAAATTGCAGGAAAAGAAAGAAAACATGACATTAAATCAATAAGATTTAGACAGTGAATCAATAAGATTTACTTGATGTGACACGAGTGAATCCTTACCAGGAAATCACTATGTTGAAGTACTAAACAGAAGATTGATCGTCCAACTACGCGTGGCATGCAGGGGCCCCGCCTACTCCCACAAGCAGGACAGTGCAAAGGTCGTGACAAATCGTATGGACCGAACATCCATGGGGCTGGAAATCCTGGTGGGTGCGATAAACCCTGCAATGCATTCAGATATTGGAGTGTAACCATAATTGAAAGACCGTCCTCACAAAAAATATGATATGGATACTTCAAAATATACAGACTGAATTGAGTGGATAGACATTGACATAGACCGTTCTCAGGACTGACCACACACCAAAAGCGGCAGTACTAATAAACAATATAGGGTTCACAAACACAAATCAAGTACTGAACAATAGTACTTACTGCAGATAAGCAAAGTTGCACTAACTAAACTCTGCAGACTATTTTTTGCCACTGGCCGACGGGATGAACCCCGCATAACTGACTAGGCCATGGACTTCGTGTGAGATGTCTACATGCACCATCACCATCTTGTCAACCTTGGAGAACCTAACAGAGTGGTCTTTCCACTCATAAACATGATGATGAAGACAGGCCGCATCAGATTTGTTGGGAAGCTTTACAAGAACCACACCCTTTGTAATCGAAGGCACAACCAAGAAATTGTTGTGGTCAAGTACAGCCTCAAGAACACGCCTGACAACAATGCTACAGGAAATCACTAGTTCAGGACACGTGGCGACAAGGACACAGCAGCTGGATAGTTCAGCAGTAGAACTCATCATCAGGTCTTCCAGTTCACACGGCATGACTTTGAGAACTTCATCTCCACCGCGGACCTGGTTCTAATTCAAATAGAAACCATATTTTATTACTACCTCCGTTCAGAAATATAAGATGATTTTCGATATTATACTCCATATATGACTACATATACGCACAGAAATGACTGAACAAAGACACTAGAACATGTCTTCAAAGGCATGAGAGCAGAGGGATTACATGCAATATCGATAACACAAGTTACTGAGGCAAATATACCCTCTTAAAAGGTAGCATTGATGTTCATAAAGTACTCCCTCCGTCCCAAAATTCTTGTCTTAGATTTGTCTAGATACGGATGTATCAAGTCACATTTTAGTATTAGATACATCTGTATCTAGACAAATCTAAGACAAGAAATTTGGGACAGAGGGTGTAGTTGAAAGTAATCTATAAGAAATCAGTGTCAACCTCTCGCATGTTTTGGTCAAAAGAGGAATTTAGAACCGTCATTTGGCACACAAAAATCACATGCAAGATCACCCAGAAATTTGTACTACTAGTACTAGTACTGCGTGTTAGATGAAAAAACACGATCAAGATCGAGAAAAAGATCGTCAAGAAGAGATATTACTGGACTTTCTTAATGAGGGATCCCAGAGGGGGGGGCTTGGACAAGGCGATGGCGTTGAGCTTGTCTGCGGTAGTCTCGGCGGGGTGCTTGCGCTTCTTCGTACCATGAGCCTCGATGGTTTTGGCCGGAGCCATAGACATCACTTCGGCCGGTGCTCCAGCGTCCATCAAGAAACTATCAAATAGAAATAAAAGAAAAGAAACCATAATCACAAACCCAAAAGAAGAAAAGAGAGGGAGTTATAGGATCAGTCTCGGGGTTGCAAGACCGGGCCTTGGCCAGAATCAACACCATTGATGCACTCACCTTTCCTTCTTTGGGAGAGAAGAACAATGGCAGAATTAGGTCGGGGTTTTCTTGAAGAAATGAGGAACAGGATGAGGTAGAAGCGAGGGTCGGGTAGAGAGGAAGCTGAGAGAGAAGAGTGAAATGATGGTTGCTTCGTCCGTACAACTTACTGCTGGAAAGGAGGGGGTTTTGTGATTTGATGGCTCATTGGGCATTACTGCGGCGCTTTGATCGGGGTAGTCTACCGTCACTCTACTAGGAGTAATTTAGTGCATGGCTGGTGGACCCCGATGCTGGCTGTTCCACACGTCGTCGAAAGTGAGTAATTTAGTGCATGGTTGGAGGAGGATCCGCACGGTAGAGCGTGTCCACTGTTTTTCAGAAGAAAAAATGACTACAACAAGCGTTTCCACTCTTACGACGGAGGAGTGCGAAACACGGCAGCCACTTGAACATAGACAATGCTCCTGCTACTAGGCATGTGCAATGGTTCATACGTCAGTACTACACAATCTTGTTGCTAGTGTAGTAAGATATGACGATAACAAATGATGTTGTGCGCATGTCAACTACTCCTATATGTAACATAGTACCACTTTTTCGACTGTCCGGTCGAGAATGAACGGTGAGATCAATGTTAACAGAACTAGGTCCACAGCGCACGGAGAGTATGATGCTACAGTACTCCATGAAACATGAACCATATGAAGCACGAATAGTGTTAGACAGGGTTTGGCAGAGTTCCCTTCTCGACCCACTTTTGGGTGTTTGGCAGAGTGCATGAAGGGTGCATGAGTCCACACTAGTAGGTTGACAAAAATACATGAAGAGGAAACAACTATATTGAGATGAGAATGCAACCAAACACACCCACACGCTTTGTGCTACAGTGACTGATCTGCACCGTCTGAGTTTGATCCAACGGTAATGTTGCGCCGAGACATGGACATACCCATGCAGAGGGTGCCTAAACACCACGGAAGTCCCTCTGCTTCTCGAGGCGCATGACGTTGGTGATGCAGGGTGCAACTGCCCGCAGAGCTCGCTCCCGGTCGACGGGAGCCAGCTCGTCAAAGACGGCGTCCAATGGCATGAATGGATTCCGATGACGGAGCCCTGAAAGGATTCGCCCGACAACGGCGACGGTAGCCCGCAACCCCTCCTTGTCCAGCTCAGCCCCCACCATCGCGTTGAGACGGCTCAGCTCCTCAGGGATATAGGTGAAGAAGGAGACTAGGTCAGGAAGCCTCAGCTCGTTGAAGTCGACCGGGTAGTCGAACGGGTTTAACCCGATGGCCGGCATCGTCGCGCTGGCACGACGGTAGGCATCGCGCTGCCGCAACACGTACGTGGCAACTTGGTTCACCAAGTGGCTGAGGCGATCCTGAACCTCGTCACGATCGGCCCGCTCACGCTCCAGCCGGCTCCCCTGACGGCCTATCGTATCTCCCGCTTTCTGCAGCAATGCCGCCGACGCCTCGAGCATCTTTGTGGTGGACGCCTACCGCTTTTGAAGATCCGTAAACTCCCGCATATAACGGAGGAGCATGGCACTCCTCTCCTCCTTGAGCTCACGGAGCTCCACGTCCTTGGCCTTGAGCTCCGCATCCTTGGCATGGAGCTCCTGTGTCAGGAGCCTCACCTCGGACTCCGTGATCTGCTGCGCCGCCATGGTACCAGGTAGAAGCAATGGGGAGAGGAAGCAAAGGGGGCGAAATGGATGAAAGGCAATGCAATCTACGGGAAGGCGGACGGAGCGGGGAATCTTTTGGTTTTCACCACGGTAAAACACCAGTCGAAGACTTCTCACATCAGGGAGCAGTGGGTACAGGCGTTGTCATCATGACTAATTGCTGCCGCGCCTGCTCCCGTCAATAAAAAAAATTAAAAATCCTGCCGCACCTGCTCCCGTCAATCAAAAAATTAAAAATCCTGCCGCACCCAAACACCAGAGCAACACCACGGTGGATATTTAAATTTACCTGCCGGCAAGTAGATAAAAAAAGGGGTGAAAAAAAAATGTGGCGGCGGCCTAGCTAATCGGTCGAACTAGCCCAACTAGCTAGCCACCATGATTCACTGATGTACTCGGCGGGAAAGGTGGTCTTTCGTGATTTTACGACCCTCATTTACTTGCTTCGGCGCTACGACCGAGGAGGACCCAGAAAACGCGCGGTAGGGCATCCCACATCAGGAAGAATATATGCGTGCACCACCCGGGAGGACCCCGAAACCGCGCGGTAGGGTGTGCCATGTCTCGGCACGGAGGAAAAATGTGCGTGTAAAAATATACTGTATCAGACCTAGTACCTATGGTTTGACCTCGGGACCTAGCCAATCAGTTGAAAAGACCCCACTAGCCACACAGCTTCATCATGCAAATGTGGCACGGAGGATTGATGTGGTTAGCTCCATCTCGACCAGCCACAACGTCTCTTGTTCTAGGCGATTCTTCTATTTTCCAAGTTTTTTTAGTTGTAATAACACCACAGCAAGCTAACGCCGCTCTTCGTGTGTGCCCGTGCAAAGGTTAGACGATGGAGATAAGAGAGATTGAGATCGCAGACCTGGGACCCACCAGTAAGTGAGATAACGGTCATGCACGTGTTGACGAGGCACTCCCTCTACTCTACTCAACGCAAGTACTGTATAAAATCAAGTTATGGGACAAAGCCAACAACCGTTTGTTTTTTCAGGCTATCGACTTACGCTTTGTAGTCCAGGTTGCTAGTTCGAATATCGTCTTTCAGATTTGTTAGTTTTAGGTCCAAATTTGATTAATGACAAGTGGGACCCCCGTGTGTTGTTCTGATATTTCAGTGTAGGATGGTTTTTTTGAACAAACACTTTGCGCGGTTAGACAAGTAATGGCACGAGTTACACGTTTTTTTGCAAGTTTACGAACAAAAATGACAGCGGCATAGAATATCACATCCACCCTGCAGGTTAGATAGCATGGTGATACGAGTTTTTACACCGTTGGAAGTGAGATCCAATGGCTTGGGAGTAGTCTTTGTAATTATGCACAATTTCCAAACTCTCCAAAGTTTTTTTTGCAAATAAAACATCCAGGCCTCATGTGTGCCGCTGCATCTTCGATCCAACGGCTCCCCGGTGCTCATATTAGGTGTTCCCCGTAGCTTAATTACCCGCTATGGTGATTGGAGTAGTTGTGGGCCGAATGCTACGGAAATATAATCTAAACCGACCGGAATAAATGCCTACACAAATTAAGGTTGGAGTGCCCCTCGCAATGTAAATAGCTCCAGCTTTGCGAGGGATGGAGAGGTAGTAGCTTCAACGCGTGGAAGATACGGTGTGAGAAAGCGAGGTCAATCGAGAGACATATAGATAGAGAGACAAAGTGAGTGTGGTCCAACATTCATTGAACGAATATATACGCTCTGGAGAGATATTGTCCGATTGAGCTTTTTGGCAAGGGTGAGGGCTGTAAGATAGAGCTTGATAGATGATCCAGTCACATACGTGTAGATATATTTTGTGTGTGGGAGGAAGCAAGGTCAACCGATCACATAGGGTCGCCGTGCGATCAAAAGAGTGAGACGGGTTGGAGAGAGTGACCTAGATAGACGATGTGCGTGAGAGAGTATATAATGTGAATAGGTCGAATTGGGCTCAAACATGGTGACATATCTTTTTTGTACGAGAAAGAGCGAGGTCAATCGAGACATACGGAGAGAGAGAGAGAGATTGAGTGAGCGTGGCCCACCATGAGGACGAAAGAGTGGTGGCGGCTTGGATGGACTGACCTAGATAGACAATCTGCATGAGATAGTATAGAGTGTGTCGATCGAGGCCCGAATAGGGAGATATATCATTTGTGTGTGAAAGAAAATGAGGTTAAATGAGACTCAGGTAAAGAGAGCGAGATTGAGCGAGTGTGGCCCGCCGTGCGAAAGAAAGAGTGAGACAATCTCGAGGGAGTGACCTACAACGCGCGTGCGTGCGCATGCACGAGAGGTTGGGCAGCTAGATAGGCAATGCATGTATTTAGCGCGAGAGGGTGAGAGGGAGAGGGGGAGAGAGAGAGAGCTCGGCATGGGGTGCAATGGCGGGTGTGTGAGGTAAATACATTTGGTAACAGAGTGGAAAAAGGGGTTGTGTAGTTGAGAGACTTAGAGATCGAAACATGGAGAGAAAGAATGAACGTGTGTTGGAAACCAATAGCTTCCTAAGGTGGTTAGGAGAGGAAGATTGACCGACACAGGAAGTATGTAGCGTTTGTGCGGGGGGGGGGGCTAAAAACAACATTTGAATGTACATAGTACGAGACTTAATATCGATGTTTCAATTCGGTGTACATTGTAAGATTTGAACCGAGGACCAGGCATATGGGTAATTATTTCAAATTCGTGCCATACTAAGTTTCGAAAAGTTGACATTGACTCAGTTTGTTGTGCTATTTTGTAGGTCATATGTTTGAATCCATCCAAAAGTTTTCTCACTACCATGGTGTTCATCATATACATATGAATTTGTATTAAAAAAGTAGCATGGATACAGTGAAATGCGAAATCCACGTTAGAATTGGAGATCCCTACGTGACACACACTCTAATTCAAATAACTAACTACGTGAGACACACTCTAGTTCAAATAACTAATTATGTGACACACACTCTAATCCACGTTATCATGGGTACCGTTTCGATTTTTTTTCAAATAACTCCTCATTAATTAATTTATAGTACTCCCTCTGTTCACTTTTATAAGACCTTGAAGACCTTTCAGACAATGTGCAAAACAGTTCATTTTAAGTTGTCTGAAACGACTTACAAAAGTGAACGGATGGAGTATCTCGTTTCGAATGACTAATTATTGCAAGGAAAACACGGGCATGGTAATACATACAGATTTGTTTGCAAATGAAAGAAGATTCGTTTGCATTTTCAAATGTACGCGCACCAGGCAAACCAGGGTCGTGTCGGGGTGGACACTGCTTCGGTGCCTTAAAGGCAACTGCCTTTGGTTCACTGACATATGGGCCAGCTACCTGTTGGGCCCATATGTCATGGACACAAAGGCAGGTGCCTTAAGGCACCGAAGCATAGTCCTGTCGGGGTGGTCGCGTGTGTCGGACGGACGCGTAGCACCCAGCCACCCACCCCCCTCCCCGCACCCAAAAAAAGGACGACGATAATATAAGTTCGCGCTTCCACGTTTCAGATTGAAATATCTGGCGGCCCCAATTCCAGCCCTGCAAAATCTCTCTTCTTCATCGTCCCCTTCCGCGCCCAGATTGCTCAAATCCCTAATTCGCCGCCAACCCTCGAATCGCCCCTTGTCTCGTCTCTTCCCCCACCGTTCCCCACCTCTGTGCCGGACGACAACGACGAAGACGACGGTCGCGCTTCACCACCGCACCAGAGCTACCTCATCTACGCCCTCGTCCATCGCACCGGGTGGTCCACCGACAACGTCGGCCGCCGCAACCGACGTGCCTCACAGACACCGAGTTCCACCGCATCAGGTGTGCTTCACCGACACCGTCTCCCAGCTCACCGGGGCTACTTCACCGAGCACATCGTCGCACCTCCGCCCCCTGAGGCCGTTGGGGCTTCACCAACGGTCTCGTCCACCGCATTGTAGCACTCCGCTGCCACTCAAGATCTGCATCCATGCGCGACCAGCCAACGCCAGCGCATCACCCTCAATGGCTCTGAAGTGACTCGCACTCTAGCTAGGCGAGCATGCCCAAACGCCGACCCGAACTAGGTATCCACACATCACTCCCTTGTGCACTGTTCCGACGATGTTTGGATATCCTTTCACTGCTCTCTTAGCTTACACGCCTATGCCACTCTGACCTTAACTCTTATTTCTTCGGGAGATATCATCTAAAACAAGCAAATCCATATTTTAGCGAAGCATGACGGCGCTACGGGATCTGGTACACATCCTGCACACCCGTATAACCTTGTAAGTATCTGTCCTCCGGTACAACATCAAGGTCGATTCCTCTTATTTGATCAACCATACGCCGTGTCAAAAATGCAGAGGGGGATGCAAGAAGCACAAGGCATGCACATCCAAGCAAGTGGTAACATGGACTTGTACATGCAACATCCCAAGCGCAAGAAGAGTTGCAGTGAGCCTGTACAACGAGCTAGCGTAAGTCCCTGCATTTCATTTAATTCGTACTGGCATTCATGTATGATTTGTGTGCAGTGGCTGATCCACGAATTCAAGTTACCAGGGGCGAACATTTAACTTAAAAAATACGAAGGCACTTGCACTCCGGAAATCAACATAACTTGAGAAATGTGAAGCTACATGCACTTTGAAAACCAGCTAATGATCCAAAGTAGTTCAGATTATAAACACTAAATGATGCAAGCACCAAAAAACACAAAATGCAACATGGTGTACAAGGACTGAAACATGGTCTATACCTGCTTGAATTATTCATTCTCTGGCTGAAAATATCGAAGTGTAATTGCATGTATAACCAATGCGCAAACTGCATATCAATATATCTATCCTGCACAAGTATGCCAATAGTTTCAACCAACAGATTAGAAAAGTATTTATGCTATGTCGTCATGATACGGGGACTTTCTGGTAGATGGCCTCGACGTTTCCTCAAGCTATGAAAATGCACTATAATTTGCTTGTCATCAATGCCTGCAAATCTCTGTCTCTCTCAACATAGTAGATCATCATTAGACACTAAATCCTTCAATGATCTTGCAAAATGCTTGCATTAGATCCCTCATTAGACACTATATGTTCATCACCAGGAGCATGTAAAATGTTTGCATCAAATCCTTCATTAGCAGTCTGTTCATTAGACACTTCAGGCTCAAGAACAACATGAGCTTGTATGTTTGCACCAGAAACTTGATTAGATACATCAGATTCAGTCAGTTCAGTATTGATTGGGGGAGTTATAAAATAAGTAGAAATTGGTTTCATTTTCTCATAGATTCCCTACATACAAGCAGTTTTACAACACCGTCGGGTTTAACTATTGGCCAGAAATTGAAGAGTTGAATTAGATATAATCAGGGATGCGATGTACCTGCTCGTTGCGCATGCTACTCTTGTAAGCTGCGACTGTCCGTTTGCGCAAGCTCGATGCCATGCCCGTGCTACCGCCGCTGCCTCCCATGCAGGCTACACCCAGGGTTGGATCTTCATCTTCTTGTCCTTCCGTTCGCTTGAAGCCCGGCGACCGCCCTCCA
This sequence comes from Triticum aestivum, assembly GCF_018294505.1. NCBI lineage: Eukaryota > Viridiplantae > Streptophyta > Magnoliopsida > Poales > Poaceae > Triticum > Triticum aestivum. The sequence continues at coordinate 540,818,831 of NC_057809.1, read as the reverse complement.
ATGAGGGCGCGAGGAAGTGTTGTGTCGGTCTGTCCAACGGCGGCTAGGTTAGGAGCAAACCAGACTGGAGGCTGGAGCGAATGAATTGGGATTTTTCCTGCTGTCGATCGATATGGGAGGCGATCGTTTGGGCCACGAGCCTGCTATAGGGCCTGCCTTGCACTTATTTTATTGGCCCATCCAAATTGAAACATTTTTCTTCATTTTTTACATTGCCTGCTCGTGCGTTTGGACGAACAAAACTAGCATGGGCCAACCTGGACGACTCAAACTATGTGCACACTTTCCAGCCACCTAAGGCGGCCGCCCATACCAGCCCCTATGGTGGCGTCGCCCCTTTTTGCGTGTATGATTGGATAGTGAAAAATATTCCAGTGGCGCTTTTGATTTACCCACAGAATGGTTGAATTGCTTGTTTCTATGAACTGAGTTCGCCAATAATGTGAAGGATGCCAGTCTTTTCATCCTATTGTAGATTGCTTAGATCTCGATATGCCAAAAGTAATCGCATGAAATATACAGTAAAAGCCAGTGTGATGTGTTTGGCTACAACTAGTCTGACTACACGTCCTCATATAACATATCAAGGACGCACCATCTTACCAAATTAACCATTCGACTTACCCATGCAGTGTGGGAAGAAAGAAGTATTGGGACTGCGTATCCAAGCAATTGATGCCATGGACTCCTTCGTACAACCTTGTAAGTGAAAAAGAAGTTGCAGTGTGCCTGTACAAAGAACTAGCGTAAGTTCAGTTACCTGCTTCTCGAAATTTTAGTTAGCCACTTATTGCAAAATTGTTCAATTACGTTGCTTGGCTTAATGTAGTTTGCTACTGATTACATAATGGCACAACCTGTTAATCATATTGTAGACTGCGCCTATCTATGTGTTTGATACTTACTGTTAAGAATTACCGGTTTTCCTTAACTTAAATATCTACTTGTTTGTTTAACTGCTTTGCTGCTGCAACAATGGGTTACAATGATGTTAATAACTACTTTTTAGCATCCAATTGAAACTCTTTAATTCCTTGTTTGTTTAACTGGTTTGCTGTTATAACTCCCAGTTGAGATGTTTTGCTAACTTCAACTTTTCTGAATCCAATCGGAACTTTAATGGCAAAACAGGTTAGCCCAAGATCAAAGAGCGAGGTCCCCATGGACGTTGCATCATCCCACAGCAGTGGCACCGGCCCAATCGTGCATTATGAATTGCCAACTGCTGATGCTCTAGAGGCTAAACTAGTGGTAGAAAGAGATTCTGCTTCTGCACTTAGAGATGAAGTTGACATCTTGAGGAAGCAAACAACACGATCACAAGCAGTACTCAAGACAACCATTAAATATTTGGTGGATTTCAAAACGAAGCAAGCTGAGACTGACCAGATTGTTAAGGTCCTGAAGGAAAAAAGGAAATTAAATTCCTACTTGGTAAATCATAGGTGAAATGTTCTTTCCATAGTTGAATAACCTTTGTGTTGTCTGTTCATGTAATCAATCAAACCATTTGTTTTAGAGATCATGTAATAATTGTTTTTTTGTTTTTTGTTTGTAATTTTATTTGAGCACAAGTCTGTATTAATTGATAAGACTCAGAGACATTTCATTTGGATTGTTGTGCCAGACCTACAAATATGCCAATCGGGCTGAATGTGCATTCAGCAATAGTAGTATAGATGGACCATAAGTGGCACGCATCGGAAAGGGCCAAGATGCTCGCTAAAAAAAGGATGCTGTTGTAGCCAAAAAAAAGTACATCGGCCTGGCTTATGTATGTTAGTTGATATTATTGATCCATATACTCTATAAGTGTTTATATGTCTGTTAGTTCCGTACATTCTTGGTTGATTGACTCGGTATTTGAATCTTGATACATCGCTTGTATACATATCTAAATGGGAGTACACATTATGTTGCGTGTGACATTTGAGTTGGACATGAAGTGTTCCAAATATTCGAATTCACCTTAAACTGGGTTCTAGTTTCTGAATTTGAGTATCGGCATTTGTAAACCATATTCATATATGACAGTGGAATACATCTTTGCCGTCCTTTTGAAGATATATAAAAACACATAGAATGATTTATAAAGATTCATATAGGAATACAAAATGGATTCGAATTTAGTTGCCAGGGTAAACGTGGATGCTTATTGTCCCAAAATTTGAAAGAAACAGCAAAATGTCCACTCCCACATCGGCTGCCCGAAGCCAAGTGTTTGGGAGATGGAAATTACTATCTACCCATTACACGCAGAATCCATCGGCCCGATTTCCACTGCTCTAAATATGGGTAGGTTAGTAACTTCAATTAGACGTGACACGACCGCCTTTGAGCCCATTCCGACACGGTGGGCATCAAACATGGGCGGCAAAACTCATTTGATTCAAGCTCGTCCGAAAGACCTCTGTTTCTCCGTCCATTCCCCATTCATACACGGTGGGCGGCAAAACACCCTCTCCTCATCCGAAATAGATGTAGGCTAATATTTTAAATAGGGGCAGATGTGTAACTTCCATCAGATGTGACACAACCGCCCTACCTGTCAGCCCCGTTCATACACCGTGGGCACCAACCGTGGGCGGCAAAACACCCTCTCCTCGCCCGAAATCGATGTAGGCTAATATTTTAAATAGAGGCAGATGTGTAACTTCCATCAGACGTGACACAACCGCCTGCCTGTCAGCCCCATTCATACACCGTGGGTGTCAACCGTGGGCGGCAAAACACCCTCTCCTCGCCCAAAATAGTTACCGGCAAAAATTTGGGAGATGCGAGATTACCGTCCTATCCCCAACCGACGAGACGTCCAAATTTGAAACGGGGGATAAGTTCGTAAGTTTCCCATATTTCAGACAGGCGCGTCCCAAAAACATGGTTCCCCGTACCTCTCCCTCCATTTTCCCATTCATACACCGTCCGCACTAGAACACCCCATTCCCACACCAGCCTTCGTCCGCTACCCCATCCATCACCGCCGTCCTCCACCACATCCATCGCCACCGTCCTCCTCCATGCCAGAGCGCCTACCAAGACCGCGTCATCCACTGCTAGAGATGGATGTTTCTCATCCACGGCGATGGACCAATAGCCTTGCATCGCGTCCTCTCGCTTCATCGGCGTCGTCTCCCTCTTTGTCGGGGCCGCTCACACGACCTTCTCTTCCACCGCAACGGGACTTATCCCCCGATGCACCCGTCTACCGTCGCATATCTGCTTCAACGCCACCGACAGCCATCGCACCCCCGATGCCTACACGGCACCGCAAGAGATGTGGTACTTCATATCTCCTCAACTTTTTGATCTCAACCAGAAAATAGATCTTAACTTGGTTACTCTACTTTCTTTTCAGCTCTTAGAATTTTGTTCTTAGTTCGAAGCAAACAATGGATGCTAAATATCATTTCTACGGTTTGCAGCTTCAAATCTGCCATGGCACAGCCATAATATAGTTTAATTGATCATGCTTAGGGTTTAATTGATCATGTTGGTTCCGTGGTGGTTTCTTTAATAGAAATCAGAGGGGAAACCCTCTTTTGCTAAAAAATATATGCTTAGAGTTTCCCCCTTTTATGATCACTATACGATCAGAATACATGCTTCGTGTCACAATAACACTACTCCACCCATCAATCTAAACAAGCTTAGTTGTTCAAATACGAATCTGATATTATTAAAACAGAGTTGTTTAATTGGCCAGTTAAATGTTCCTAAATTAGTTTCGAAAATGCATGTTCGCTGCTCGGGTGTGTATCTCTGTGTGTGGTCTGGTCATCACGGTTGGGGAGGTGAACTTTGCATATGCAGGGGTTTATAGGGAGACACTCTCCGAGTTGAAACCGCAATGCATTCCATAGATAATCTGACTACTTTTTATGTTTTCATGAATCTCAGATTCTGAACAGCATCATAATGATTATGAGCTTGCGAGCATGAAAAGAATAAAGCAGAACAATGCCATGGCTGTCAAACTTGGCATTAAGGGACTGAAATCAAGTCTGGATGCAATGCAATGGAAACACTCTCCACCTACATATTCATGCTCAGAATATGATCCTAACAGTGATTCTGAGCTAGAGGGAGACCTAAGTAAATGTAGCTCCCTAGTGGAGGAGTCAGAGGAAGATGCCCTATCTTATTCACCCATCAAGGTACTTGCTCTAACTTTCCAAGGTTACATTGCTCGCACATATCTTGCAATTGATGCTTTGCATTGCTTCTACTTTGTTGAACTACCATTAGCTTAGTTTACACATCGTGTATGTGAATACGCCTTGCCTATCCATTTTCAGTACATATTCCATCTGTCATCATACCATATTTATCCATTCAAATGTTGTTCTTGTGTATCACACGTTCAAAAGGAAGAGGGCAATTGCTGATTGTGGAGGAGCACAAGCAAAGTATTTGGAAAAGGTAGTGGCACCTGATAAATCAAATAGCCCATTAGGTGTAGTTGCAATATCACCTGACCCACAAAATATCCCAACTCTATTAGACTCTAGCCCTACTACACTGGTCATTTCTGATGCCCTAACTCAGCAGACCCCAACTGCAGCAAATAGTATGATTATGCCAGTTGACATAGCACGAGTTGTACGATGCAAAACCCCCATTCCAGCAAAGAGTACACCAAATCCAGTTGCCAAATCCCTTTTCGAACCAGAGAGAGCCCCAATTGCAGAAAATAGGACCCCTATTCCATTTCTTCCCATTTGAGAAGACGAAGCTTATATTGTTGTCAGGAACTTTGTGCGCATCTTTCCTTCATGGAAAGATTATACCGCAGACATAGAACAATTTCCAGTCTTCCTCCGCAACTTACGCGCAAGTAATGTACTAATGTTATTCATGGTCATTACTGCATATGTTTCTACTGACAAAAGACACAAGATTTCCTTCTTTTAAATAGGCTAGGCGCAAACTGGATTGTGATGACGAGCAAGGGTTGGTTGCACTTTTCAAGCACTCGTTGATGAAGTATCGTTCCTACCTGAGGCAAGCGCACTTCGATGGCAAGCCTCTGAAAACAATTTCTGTAAAGTCTCCGGTGCTACATTTATCTGACGGTGACTGGAATAATCTTGTTACACATAGGTCTCGGCTGGAGCGTAAGGTACTGTCTATGATATCACATCACAATTTGAACTACATTTCTGCATTTGCCTTAATGTCTCACTTGTACGAAAACTGTTAGCAGAAGAACATTCATTCTCAAGGGACCACAGAATCTCGCAACTATACTGCACACTGCATTGCTCTTGTGAGTACTTCTTGCCCTGTATGACCATAATTACTTTCATAGCTGTTTGATTATGTAGCATCACTGCACATGTTAGCCTAGTAATCATCCATTTGGTGGACATTATAAGATCCGTATGGACTCTTACATAAATTTAGAATCAACCCAATGCTTTTGAAGAGGTTTAGGTCTGCAGTCCTCTTGTAAGGACTGAACGTGGTCTATCACTGTACTTACATTAACAACTACTCCCTCCGTCCCATAATATAAGAATGTTTTGTACAGTACACCAGTGTTCAAAACACTCTTGTATTATGGGAAGAGGGATTGGTTCATTTTGTAGCATTCTGCATCTTATCTCCCTCGCCCACCATTTACTAAAAAAGATCAGATCTATATTTAATCTTACCAACAAGTAGAATACACAGACAATGCCAGTGCAGAAGTGTAGCCCATTGCTCTTGTTAGTACATTTTGTCCTGTAACGCTTGTACTTCCAGGGGTTGGTAGTTGATTATGTAGCATCAATATGCATCTTATCTTCATTATCCTCTATCCCTTCCAGTATTATCATATCTATAAATACTCTCTACAAAATGTAGAGTACAGGCAATGCTTATGAAGAAGATTCTGTGCTGAAATTCTTGAGTTATCCTTCCCTTGCCATGGAGAAGGGCATTATAAAGCCGGTGTTAACTGTTAATGTAAGTCAGTCCTTCTAAAGCCTTTATCTTCAACTATTGTTTAATTTGCTCATACTCCCTATTGTTTACTGCTGTTTAGTTTGTTGTTTCTACCAAAATGCATGTTCGTAAGAACCGTAAGTTCTAAGTTTTACATGTAAAACCAAATTCCTTATTCATACCATGCACATTACTTAATACTCCCTATATGTATGCTTGTTTTTGTGGATCTATAATCCAGTGTGTGGTGAAGCAGCCCACGTTTGCACCTTGTCATCTCCTGTTTTATCTTACTGATGTGGCTGATGATATGAACAACATGCCATGCACATTATCCAAAATAAATACAATGATTTTCTTTGCCCTTCATCTATGCTTGTTATGTTGACATGGTAATCCAGTAGTGTGGTGAAGCTCCCCGCATTATGAACAATGCCAAATTATGCTATTGATATTTTGAACTTTGTAAGTGCATCTAGTGCCACCCCTGGTTGGTTTTGGAGTATTGACGACAAACCTGGTTGAGGGACTAATGTGTTTGTGAGAATTGCAGGATAACACAGGTAGAAGTCCCTCATTGATTCGCTTTTCCTACCAAAGATGACCCCTAAAAATGTATGAATACTTTGAAGTCAAAGGTGGTATGTGAAGACATTTACATTGAAGACTATGACAAGGGAAGACATCGCGTGAAGACTATGGAGCGCGAAGACTTAGTTGTTTCGTCGTTCTTTTTCTTCTTTGTTGATTCATAGGAACCACCATACTGTTAAGTGGGGTCCAAGTGAGCCAGTCAGAATGACTGAAGTGATGCTTAACCAAAATCCTATGTCTTCGAGCAAAGACAATGAGAGCAAATCTTATCCAGAGCTGGATAAGTCAGCTTTGCTTGTAGCCCAAGTAAAGTTGTCGTGTGTGTTTGAAATCTGACCGTTGGAACACGTGTCAGTTCCTTAGTGACCCAGGGTCATTTCGGACAAATCAGGTCGGGTTGCCTAGTGGCTATAAATAGCCCACCCCCTACAACCATAAACGGTTGGCTGCTCAGAGTTAGTGTACGGCTTTTGTCGTTTGAGAGCAACCCACCTCGAAGCCTTTGAGAGAGAATTCCTTGCAAGGACAAAGCCCTAAACACCCAGAGCCAAAGAGTGTTAGGCACCACTAAAGTCTTCTTGTCTGTGTGATCTGAAGACTTATTACACTTGAGGACTGTGTATCCTCCAGCCGGTTAGGCATCGCGTTCTGAGCATCCAAGAGTCATTGTGGATCACAGGTGAACAAAGTCTGTGAAGGTTTGGGAGTCTACCTTGATGGCTTACCAGAGTGATTGGGCGAGGACTGGGTGTCCTTAGCTCAAGGGGAATAAGGTGAAGACATGGTCTTCTGAGTTAAATCTTAGCCTCCCTAACCAGACGTACAGTTGTCATAGCAACTGGAACTGGTCCAACAAATCATTGTCTTCTACGAGCTAATGGTTCTAGCTCTCCCATCTCTTTATTTACAGTTGGTCCTTGTGAAGTCATTGCATGTCTGCATTATCTTCTGTCTTCATAGAGCGACTGCTTGTTCTGATTAGCTTCATACTATCTTCCATCCTGATCCATACTGCCTAGTTGCTATTAGTCATTGTGCCTTCACTTCATTGAATACTTGACTATGGCTTGTCTAGTGTAGTCTACCTTCCGCTGTGTGGTAATAGGTTTATTTCTATCGTTTGTCTTCGAAACTTCCATGTTTTGAAGACTTCCATAAAAATTGCCTATTCACCCCCCTCTAGTCGATCACTAGCACTTTCAATTGGTATCAGAGCAAGGTACTCCCTTGTTCTGTGTGATTCGGTTTAACCACCTGGAGTTTTAGCTATGTCGACTGCAGGGATAATCAAAGTCTCTGCTGCATGCCCAGTCTTCGATGGAACTGAATATCCCTACTGGAAGAATAAGATGCGCATGCATCTTGAAGCCATTGATGTCGACCTATGGTATGTCGCCAAGAATGGCGTGCCCAAGGCTGGTGAAGGTGTCACCGCTGCTGATGTCAAGAAGTTCGTTCAACTAGACTCCACTGCCAAGAACATCATCTGTGGTCATCTGACCAAACGGCAGTATGGTCGTGTGAGTGCTCTGGAAATATCTAAGCTAGTCTGGGACTGGCTCTCCAAGGTCAACGAAGGCGTCTCAACCCAGAGAGATCAAAGAATCAGTGTCCTTCGGAACCTCTTCAACCGCTTCAAGAGAAACGACAATGAGAATGTTCAGCTCACGTTTGATCGACTCACTGACATCACAAATGAGCTTCAAGCCCTCAGCGCTACTGAGATCAGCAAGCATGAAGTCGTCAAGACACTCCTGAGATCACTTGACAGCTCGTTTGACACCCTAGCCCTGATGATTCAAGAACACCCTGACTTCAAGACACTCGATCCGTCTGACATACTTGAAAGGCTCAACACACATGACTTTCAGCTTTCTGAGAAAAGAGACATCTATGGTCCCAACTATGGGCGAACTCGTGCCTTGAAGGCAAAAGCTGTTTACTCATCTGAAGAAGAATATGATTGTAGTTTGGATGATCCTGAAGACATTGGAAAGGAGCTTGCTATGCTTGTGAAGAAGTTTCAGAAATTCACCAAGAAGAAAGGCTTCAGAAAGTCCTCACGATCCAGCTCAAGGAATGATGAAGCTTCTGCTCATGACTACAAGAAGAGAACATGTCACAAGTGCAAGAAACCTGGTCACTACATCTCTGAGTGTCCGAAGTGGGACAATGAGAACAATAAGAAGAAGAAGGGCAAGGAATATGATTCTGACGACAAGAAGAAGAAATACTCAAAGTCTTCTTCCAAGTCATCCTCAAAGTCTTCATCACACAAGAAGAGATCATCTGGCAAGGCTCATGCGTTTGTTGGCAAGGAAATGGATTCAAAGGAGGAGTCCGCTTCTGAGGAGGCGGAGGTGGAGTCTGAGGAGGAGTCCGATTCTGGTGTTGCAAGTCTGGCTACAACATACATTGCCAAGTCCATCTTCAACACTGAAGACAATGACTTCATCACCGACGCCGATGCAAATGACAAGGACGACTCCGCTCCCACCTACTGCTTCATGGCACGCGGTGCCAAGGTAAACACACGCACTACTCACTATCAAACATCTAGTGAAGATGACTCTGATTGTGGTTCCAAACCCAGCTACAAAACACTTGCTAAAATTGCAACTGAACAACAAAAAGCTATGGAACATATTCAAAAACTGTTAGACAAAAGCGATGACCTGTTAGACGCTGAAATAACTCGATCTCAGTCCTTAATTGAAGACATAAAAAATCTTCATGTTAAGTATGAGGAACTTGAAAGTCGTCATGAAACGCTCTCAACAACTCATGAAAAGCTTTCCTATGATTATCTTTAAAGGAAGCAAGATCTTGAGAAATTGAGAGCGGCTCATGAAGATCTTCAAAAGGAAAACGAGTCACTTCGCGCCAAACAGATCAGTTCCGCTCAGGAAGGGTTTGAACCACCATGTCTTAAATGCATTGAGCGTGACAACGCTACTTCTGTTGCTGGATGTTCTACTGCTGCTACTATTGCAATATCTTCAACTGTTGATGTGGTAACTAACCCCTCTACTGAGGATACCACTGCTATTGCTGATGAAAATGCTAAGTTGAAGACATTGCTTGAAACAGGGATGTACAAAAGTCCCAAAGGGCATCAGACACTATGTGATGTCCTCAAAAGGCAGATCCTGAACCGAAACCCTAGGGAAGAGAGTGTTGGGTTCGAAAGGAAAATGAATGTTGATGGCTCTTACTGGAAACTTGAGCAGTGCGCCAAAACCACATGGGTTGCTGCAAAGGAACCTTCAGTGGATCCATCCACCCTATCTGGCCTCACTTGTGCTAATCCCATTGTTATTGATGAATCCTTTGATGCAAACTATAAACTATTTAAGAATCAGAATGGTGAAGTGTTTGCCAGGTATATTGGTACTAACTGCAGGAATGGGCCACCTATGAAGAAAGTCTGGGTGCCGAAAAAGGTTGCTGGATAATCTTCCTATGAATGTCGTCATGACACCACAAGTGAAGAAGACAAACCCCAGACCACAGGCTTCATATGGTCCAAAGGCTTCATACAGACAAAGGACTCACCTGAGTCGCACTAACGCAAATGTTTTGCAGGGAAACCATACTCAGGCCTATGAATATGAGCGTGTTTCATCAAACCGCCATGTTCATATGACCAAGAACTACTCTACTTATTCCTATGAGTACTATTGTCCTCCTGAAAGACTATTTGCTAGGGCTCCAAAGCCAAAGATCTCAAATGCTGCACTCAGACTCATTGCTTCGAAGCCACCCTTGAAGATGTGGGTGGCTAAGAAAGCTTAACTCTCTTTTGCAGGAAAGGGTCTCCAGCCAAAAATCAAATTCGTCTGAAGCTATTGCTCGGGACCTTAAACATCTTGTAGGGTGCAAGATCAAATGCCCAAATGGTCTTATTATGTATTTTGTTGCTGAGTCGCTTGCTAATTGTCCTATCAGTCCTAACCTCGATCTAAGCTTTCATAATCCACTTGCTCATCAAATGTTTATGCTTCACAATTCTCTTCGTGAAGCCTATCCCCCTAACTGCACAGTAGGGTATGACACCAGCTGCTTCAGAAGGGATTATTGATAGTAGGTGTACTAATCACATGACTGGCAAGTGAAGTCTTCTCATGGACTCAACTTTACGTCCATCTGACAAGAGTCACATCACATTTGCTGATACTGGTAAAAGCAAGGTATTGGGTCTAGGTAGAGTTGCAATCTCAAGGGATCAACACATGGATAAAGTGATGGTTGTTGAATCCCTTGGTTTCAACTTAATGTCTGTCTCAATGCTTTGCGATTTAAATATGATTGTGATATTTGGAAAATATCGTTGCATTGATCTAATGGAATCTGACAAGTCTCTAGTCTTTGAAGGGTATCGGAAAGATGATTTGTACGTGGTAGATTTCTCAGCAGGACCACAGCTTGCCGTATGTCTTCTAGCAGAAGCTTCAGAATGCTGGCTCTGGCATCGGAGACTAGGGAATGCTGGCATGAGGAACTTGCACACTCTTGTAAAGAAGAAGCATGTCATAGGCATCGAGGGCATCAAGTTCAAGAAGGATCACCTATGCGGTGCCTATGAAGCTGGAAAGATGACGAGGGCCAAGTATCCCTCGAAGACAATCATGACAACGACTCAACCCTTCGAACTGCTACACATGGTCCTCTTCGGTCCCACTCACTACTCAACTCTTACTACTACTGCTTGTCTCTATGGCTTCGTCATTGTTGATGCTTATTCAAGATATACATGGGTGCATATAATCCTCTACAAGACTGAAGTGCAGGATGTCTTCAGACGCTTCGCCAATCGAGCCATGACCAACTATGGCATCAAGATCAAGCACATCAGAAGTGGGAATGGCACTGAATTCAAAAACACTAGCCTCGACACTTATCTTGATACTTTCGGCATCACTCATGAGTTCTTCGCTCCATACACGCCGTAGTAGAATGGCATCATGGAACGCAAGAACATAACACTTATTGAGATGGCCCGGACGATGCTCGATGAATACAAGACTCCAAGAAAGTTCTGGCCTAAAGCCATTGATACTGCATGCCATATTATCAACTGTGTTTATCTTCACAAGCTTCTGAACAAAACATCCTATGAGCTCCTCACTGGTAAGAAGCCAAATGTTAGTTACTTCAGAGTATTTGGTGCCAGGTGCTGGATCAAGGATCCACATCACACTTCAAAATTTGCACCGAAAGCACATGAAGGTTTTATGCTTGGATACGGAAAGGATTCGCACTCCTACAGAGTCTTCAACCTCTTTCACTATAAAGTGGTTGAAACTATGGATGTGCGGTTCGATGAGACTAACGGCTCGCAAAGAGAGCACCTGCCAAATGTGCTAGATGAAGTTCCATCCAGTGAATCCATCAAGCTTATGGGAACTGGAGAAATCATACCTTCTGAAGCTCAGCCTGAAGAGGAACTCATCATCTCTGCACCTGATCAACCTGAAGACAATGCTCAGCCTAAAGACAATCCTTCTAACGATGGCAATGATTAGCAAGAGCAAAATCTTTGTCCTATTCATCCTCGGGTTGCAAATGAAGTACAGATTGAGAGAATAATTGACAACATCAATGCACCGGGTCCACTCACTCGTTCAAGGGCAACACAACTAGCAAATTTTTGTGGACACTTCGCATTTGTCTCAATATCTGAACCAAAGAAAGTTGATGAAGCCTTCATGGAACCTGAATGGATTCAAGCTATGCAAGAAGAGCTTCAACAATTTGAGTTGAATAATGTATGGGAACTGGTCAAGCGTCCTGATCCTCGTAAGCACAATATCATAGGCACTAAATGGATAATCGCAACAAGCAAGATGAGCATGGTCAAGTTGTCAGAAACAAAGCTCGTCTCGTCACTCAAGGATACACTCAAGTTGAAGGAATTGATTTCGATGAAACATTTGCTCCTGTGGCTAGGCTCAAAGCTATACGCATACTGCTGGCCTATGCAAATCATCATAACATTCTTCTGTATAAAATGGACGTGAAGAGCTCTTTTCTCAATGGTAAGATTGAAGAAGAAGTGTATGTTGCACAACCGCCTGGCTTTGAAGATCCAAAACATCCTGACATGGTTTATAAGCTCAACAAGGCACTGTATGGCCTCAAACAAGCCCCTCGTGCTTGGTATGACACACTCAAGGACTTCCTGAAGAGCAAAGGCTTCAAACCTGGATCTTTGGGTCCCACACTCTTCAGAAGACATATGATGGTGAACTGTCTGTGTGCCAAATATATGTGGATGACATTATCTTCGGCTGCACCAACCAGAAATGCAGTGATGAGTTTGGATATATGATGCAAGAGCAATATCAAATGTCCATGATGGGTGAGCTGAAGTTCTTCCTTGGTCTTCAAATATGTTAGCAATGCAACGACATCTTCATATCTCAAGAGAAATACCTCAAAGATTGCCTGAAGAAGTTTGGAATGCAAGACTGCAAAGGCTACACGACGCCAATGCCAGCTAAACACCATCTGGGTCCCGACGACAATGGTAAAGAGTTCAATCAAAAGGTATACCTCTCCATGATTGGTTCTTTGATTTATTTATGTGCATCTAGGCCAGATATCATGCTTAGTGTTTGCATGTGTGCCCGATTCCAAGCGGCACCAAAGGAATCACATCACTTAGCTGTGAAGCGAATTCTTTGATATTTGGCTCACACCCCAACACTAGGATTATGGTATCCAAAGGGCTCAGAGTTTGATCTAGTTGGATTCTCGGATGCTGATTATGCTGGTGACAAGGTGGATCGCAAGTCTACATCAGGCACATGTCACTTTTTGGGACGATCACTTGTATGTTGGTCTTTAAAGAAGTAGAACTATGTATCTCTCTCCACTGCTGAATCTGAATACATTGCTGCTGGATCTTGCTAAGCGCAGCTTCTATGAATGAAGCAAACACTCAAAGACTATGGCATTCATCTGAAGCAAGTACCACTCTACTGCGATAATGAGAGCACCATCAAGATTGCTAACAACCCAGTTCAGCACTCGAAGACAAAGCACATTGAAATTCGTCATCACTTTCTTAGAGATCATGTCATGAAGGAAGATATTGATATCATACACGTCAACACTGAAGAGCAACTGGCAGATATCTTCACAAAGCCCTTGGATGAGAAGAGGTTTTGCAAGTTATGTGTGAGCTAAATATCTTGGAATCCTCAAATGTCTTGTGATCAGGCACACATCCTAACACTTATGCATGTTGATGACTTAGATGTGCAACACACGAAGTAACGTATGTCTTCAATCAGTGAAGACTTACATTCTAAGTGTGAATACATTAACGTGGAATTGACTTTGGAGCGCCATGATAATTGTGTGCCGTGTCTGGGTCTAATATTTCCTATACGGTGGGTAACGCCACCACCAAACTCCTGTTTGGAATACTTTCTGTTGGTGTTACATTTGCAAAGTCTTCGCTTTCTGTTTGTCTTCAATGTAAACATGGCCTCATGTTTATCTTCAATGTACTGATTTGGTTTCTGTCCTCTACAACATTCACTTATAGCTATGTCTTCTTGTTGAATCTTTTGAACTAAGTGAATGTCATCGGACCCTAACCCCTCTATGCTTCTATCTTAAGTCTATCTATCCAAATCATATGCATTCTATTGAAACTGTCAAAATGTCTTCTCTGCGTCCTTGTCAGCAGAAGACACAGAGACAAACATTAATCTGCTTTCAATGCTAAATCCTTATACCTGAAACCCGGAGAAGTGGGAACGACCACCCGACAATCCAGGCATGCGTGCGAACGTGGAACAACCTCCAATATGTTGCATGATCGCCACGTGTCCTTCAGATGTGAACCGCCAGGGGCACCTGTGTAATAACACTGTGCCGTCCCTGTCCCTATAAATACACGCCTCGCCCCAGTCATTATCTATTCTTCCACTCTCGCTCAAATCCTAGCGCCACCGCTAGCCCTCGACGACGTCGGCGACGAAGCGCTTAGCTGCCGTGACCTCACCGACGCCATCCTCACGCCCGCCGCAGACATCGTCTTCTCCGCCGCCGCTGTAGGTGTCCTCCGTCGCCAAGCTAGGGCACGGAAGATCGAACTGCTCGGCTTCCTCTCCCACTCTGTCTAGCAGTTCCTCTTGTGGTAAATAAAACCTCCTTTTTACAGTCCTTTTTATCTGATAGATTCATCGTTTTCAACCACAAGTGGTTTCTGTTCACACAAGTTGGATCTATCTCATACTGCATCTCATAACATGCCTAGTATGTTCACTTATGCTTCACAAAGTAGTTAGATTCCTCACTTGTACTTATTCATGGATTCGTACAAATCTGGAACCAACTCTCTACCTATGAGTGAATGTCTTCGCACTATGAGGTCATTGTCTTCTAAACTGATTTATCTTCAAAATCTTCTGAGAATGCATATGACCTCTTCCCCTTCCTTCGCACCTTTAATGTTGTCACATGTACATGTCCGTGGGAGAATCCCTTGGTTCTCATAGTCCGCATTCATTTGCAGCATTCTTACAGCATCATATAAATTCTCCTAAAGCCAGTTCTTGTCTGACCAGTAGACGAAAGACTTTGACAGTGTTGAAGCCTTTCAGTCTAAACTTCATGGCAACAGAGAAATCTACAAGGAAGGGTGGCAGACGGCGCCGTGGAAACACCTCGAGAGATTTGCCTCCTGACCTCTATGAGCTGTACAAGACAGATCCAGAGGAGGACTACAATCAGCGGAAAACCCAAATCCAATGGATTCGAAGATATTGGGCAGAACAATGGTTCAAGTACAGGTTCGTGACCCAAGAGTATGCTGAGAAAAATGCCATCAAGAGACCGTGGGGAGACATCTTGTACAGAAATCTTCAACCCAGATCCAGAGCTGAAGCCATTGAACAATGCTTCTATCCTTGCATGGTCCGTGGACCACAGCCTGCCGATGCAGACACATCTTCATTACTATGGTGCCGTGACGACAATCTGTTCAAGCACAACTTCCAGTTTTCCAAGAACTCGGCCAAAGAAAACAAGAAGTCACGGTGATTAGACTTCAATCCAGGCCCCTCTGCTCCTCGTGCTGACGGCACACGCGAAGCTGAACCCAATCTGGTTGGGCCCTTCTATAACTTAGAAGGTCTCATTACTCACATAAAGGTTCAAGGGGCAGTCGTGGATCAACCTGCAGATGACACTGATTCTGATGAAGCGCCTGCACCACCGAAGCCAAAGAAGCTGAAGAAACCTAAAGCTTCGAAGCCTGCCCCTGCACCAAAGGTTTCAGGGCGAAGCCTCTGGCCACTGCACCTCCTGAACACAGTGTGCAGTCTGAAGATCTGTCACGCATCTCCAAGCCCTCCAAAGTGAAGATGCCCATGCAACCCACCAGCCAAGCATTGACCCCTGCTGCTGTTTTGCGCAATGAGAATGACGCCATTGATCTATCCAGCGACGACTATCTTGGCGGTGACGCTCTTGAGCAGTTGATCAAGAGCAAGCAAGAGGCATAAATCTTCAATGACCTTCCTCTCTTTGATGTGGAAATCTTAAACAAGTTCATTGATGAGTGGTTTGACAGCCCAAATGTCAGCTTTGATGATCTTCAGCTTCCCATTGGTCTCAGTGTTGCCTTCCACGGAGCCATTGCTGCTGAGCTGGCTCTAGCTCAAAAAATTGTTGAGCTGAAGCATAAGCTAGATTCTGAAAAGGCTCAATTCCAGAAGCATATGGCCAAGCTCAATGTTGAAGACATTCAGAACTTCCAGGTCATGATGCATGAGCTCAAGGAAGCATTCCGCACGAAACGCGTAGAAGCCAATGGTTCTCGTGAACGCATGAAGGATCTTGCTGCTAAATGTGTTCAGGGATACAATGAAGCTGAAAAGCGCAAGGCTTTGGGGCGACCAGGTATCGACCCCCGAATGGCGGCCAAGAAGAAAAAGAAGCCAGCTGTGGCAGAACCCGGAGCACCAAGGCAGGAAGAACATCACATTGTCTTCCCAGCCAGTATGACATGCTCGAAGCCTAAGGTCCTCACAGTGGCTTCAGAACTGAAGAAAACAAGGGCAGCTAAAGCCGAAGCCAGAAAGCGCAAAACCAAGGCCACCACTGATGATGCTCCTCCAACCAAGAAACGGAAAACCAAGAAGAGAGACCGGGCTGCTCCCACAAATCCCCTTGATGTCGAGCTAATCTCAGTGGCTCATCCTGCGTCTGAACATCAAGAACGCCAAGTGATAGTTCATGAGCCTGCTTCCACAGAGGCTCCTGAAGCTGAAGACAATCCAGCGGTTGACCCTACCGCAGCTGAAGACATTGGTCCTCACAACAATGTTGAAGATGATGAAGTCCTTCCTCAGATCGAGCACCAGTTGGTATCATCGCCTGTGCTCACGCACAACGAACTCATAAGCATTGGTCGTCCTATGACGCCAACTACTCAGGATGCATCATGGGCTGATCACCCACAACGACAAGACACCCCAAGTTCTCCCCAACCACAAGTCCCCTCACCCGTGCAAGATGACGATGACTTTGAGGCCCAGCAAACTCCATCTCCGCAAGCGTCGCCAACATTATGCAGGCTTCGCAAAGGACCAAGGCCCCAAGTCACTCCCACTGTGCGCGTGTCAGAATCTGAAGTCAAAACGGCTGAAGATATTCCGGGTGCATCAGCCGATGAAGAAGAAGAACCAAGAGTTGAAAGAGTTGCTACACCCCCGTCCCACCAAGATGTTGTTCTCGAGGAGAACGTGTCCGACACTCCAGCTTCTGAAGTGGAGGTTAACAATCCTGAGGCAGCCATCAACATCAACACTGAAGCCAATGACGTTGTCATGGCTGAAGCTAATGTGGTGCCTGAAGCTCATGCGGTGCCAGAAGTGCAAGCACTTAAAGCCACTGCAGCGCCCGAAGCCAATACTGAAGCACCTGAAGCCAATGTGGTCCCTGAAGCCCATATCAATGACAATGTCAATGCTCCTGTACCCCCTCCAAGACCTCATACAATTGAGCTGGCATTTGATCGTGGTCAGCCTATTATGGTCCGATGGCGCATTATGGTTCCTCCACCTGCTGTGGGTCCACAATTTGACTATCATGTCGAGCACAGACCTCCCGTCCAGAAGCCCAAGCCAAGACTTCCATGATTCCCAGGCACTACAACTTCACCTGGGGTCTTCAATGTGATTGGCTTCGTGGCACATAACACCTTCTTCAATAGCGCCAAGAACCCTTACACCAAACCTCGCATTTCATCAGATCGGTTCTGGAGTTATCAGCAGCGCAACTACTATTCCTGCGTCTTATACAATCAAGGGCACATATTTCCACATATGCGTCTCGACACTGAAGCTATAGCTGGCCTGCCCTGCCTTGAATAAGCGTTGGATTGCTTCAGAGACGCTGGCCTCCTGTAGTTTGTCACAGATAAGGAACACTGGAATGAAGAACTTCTGCTACAGTTCTATGCAACTCTTCACATTCGAGGCTACAACAGGGATCCAAAGACTTCGGCCCTTGAGTGGATGATAGGCAATGTCCATCATGAAGCCAAAGCTCTTGATATCATTGAGCTCACATGCCTGCCCACTCCTGGTGAATACCATGAGCCAGGTTGTCAACAACACCAGAATGCTTTGGAGAGCATTTTTCAGAAGCCAGAACCCAACATGAGTCAAATGTTGAGCATGATGAAGCCGTTGCCTCACGACGCTGATTACCCATCTGAATTCTTTATTGAAGACATAGAGTATCTGCCTCGCACCATTTATCATATCCTCAGAAAAACTCTATGGCCTGTCAAAGGACATTCGTCTGCAGCAAAGCTTGGAGGAGCAATGAAGACTTCGATTTTCTACATCTTCAATGGCATCAGCTTCAATGCTCAAGACTTCTTCATTAGGCAGTTGGCTGCATCTGGCTCCGACATTTTTGGTCTGAAGTTCTATGCTCCATGGGTAATGCGCCTTATCAAGCTTCACTCTGCCATCAACTATCAGCCGTCTGCGCGCAATCATCTTGTCTTCTTGCCAGAGGGTGATCTGTCTGTTGAAGCTATTTACCAAGAGCCTGCTAAGGATCCCATTTATCTTCACAATGCTGATCACCAAAGCTTCATCTAGCCCATTGAAGGAGTTTAGGCAGTCTCACGTGTTTATCCCTTGGCTGGCAACACATGTGCCCCTCGCGCTCAAACTGACGCCACTGGAAGCACCATTGCACAAAGGCCTCGAAGGCGATCTCGTGTTCTCAATGACCGAGAGCTTCTCGTCGCGCTACACCAGAAACAGGACAAGCATCACAACTGGCTCAAGCATCAGATGCAAAGCCTCTTGGTGGATGTCAATCGCATTCGCAATCTTGCCACCAAGAATGCCTTTGTCACTCATGAAACCTGTCGGAGGTCGTGGAAGAGTTTGACTTTGCTTAGTGCTGAAGCTGATCTGCAGGACGATGGCTTCACCAAAAGATTCAAGTTTGACTCAACTCCTCCAAGAAATGTTCACTTGCGTCGGACTCCCTCACTTGAAGACTCTGACTATTCGTCCTCAGCTGTGACAGTGAATGCCAGAGTCATTGATGACCAAGATGATGCAACTTCACATCCTCCAACTTCAGTGCGTGTCGACACTGCACCAAGTTCTTCTGCACCACCGGACCTCGACGACGACCCTGCTGCCTTGCCTGCGCCTCATGGGAACGAGTAGGCGCTCTATGTCTTTAAACCTTTTTGGTCCTTACTAACAAAAGGGGGAGAAGCATATGAGTTGATAGTCTTCAAGCGGGTCCATATGGGCAGTTGCTTTACCTTTTGCTATTTTTGCCAAGTGCTTAAAACTCTTGCTTTTCGATACATTTGGTTCTTTGAGTTGTAACACTTAAACTCGATGGTCGTCTGCTACTTATTTGCTATTCTGTGATGCGATGATAAATTCCGCATGTGCGATGATAACTTCCGCACTTAGGTCATTTTGCAGACGTCCATTTTTCATTACGCATGCCATTATCTTCGTTACATCAAATCATGCATGATGAATTGTCATCATAAGTTGAAGAGGATCTCCACAAGTACAACCTGCCATGTGCATTTGCATTCCAAGAGCAAATTACGTATATGCACATCTTCAGGGGGAGCCTTTTCCACTTACGAAGACAATACCCTATCCTTTACAATTTCACATATTTTATTCCTCGTTGAAAACTTCAACCAGTTTGTCATCAATCGCAAAAAGGGGGAGATTGTAAGTGCATCTAGTGCCACCCCTAGTTGGTTTTGGAGTATTGACGACAAAACTGGTTGAGGGACTAATGTGTTTGTGAGAATTGCAGGATAACACATGTAGAAGTCCCTCATTGATTCGGTTTTCCTACTAGAGATGACCCCTAAAAATGTATGAAGACTTTCAAGTCAAAGGTGGTATGTGAAGACATTCACATTGAAGACTATGACAAGAGAAGACATCGCATGAAGACTATGGAGCGCGAAGACTTAGTTGTTTCATCGTTCTTTTTCTTCTTTATTGAGTCATAGGAACCACCGTACTGTTAAGTGGGGTCCAAGTGAACCAGTCAGAATGACTGAAGTGATGCTTAACCAAAATCCTATGTCTTCGAGCAAAGACAATGAGAGCAAATCTTATCCAGAGCTGGATAAGTCAGCTTTGCTTGTAGCCCAAGTAAAGTTGTCGTGTGTGTTTGAAATCTGACCGTTGGAACACGTGTTAGTTCCTTAGTGACCCAGGGTCATTTCGGACAAATCAGGTCGGGTTGCCTAGTGGCTATAAATAGCCCACCCCCTACAACCATAAACGGTTAGCTGTTCAGAGTTAGTGTACGGCTTTTGTTGTTTGAGAGCAACCCACCTCGAAGCCTTTGAGAGAGAATTCCTTGCGAGGACAAAGCCCTAAACACCCAGAGCCAAAGAGTGTTAGGCATCACTGAAGTCTTCTTGTCTGTGTGATCTGAAGACTTATTACACTTGAGGAATGTGTATCCTCTAGCCGGTTAGGTGTCGCGTTCTGAGCATCCAAGAGTCATTGTGGATCGCCGGTGAACGAAGTCTGTGAAGGTTTGGGAGTCTACCTTGAAGACTTACCAGAGTGATTGGGCGAGGACTGTGTGTCCTTAGCTTAAGGGCAATAAGGTGAAGGCACTGTCTTCTGAGTTAAATCTCAGCCTCCCTAACCAGACGTACAGTTGTCACAGCAACTGGAACTGGTCCAACAAATCGTTGTCTTCTACGAGCTACTGGTTCTATCTCTCCCATCTCTTTATTTATAGTTGGTCCTTGTGAAGTCATTACCTGTCTGCATTATCTTCTGTCTTCACAGAGCGACTGCTTGTTCTGATTGGCTTCATACTATCTTCCATCCTGATCCGTACTGCCTAGTTGCTATTAGTCATTGTGCCTTCACTTCATTGAATACTTGACTATGGCTTGTCTAGTGTAGTCTACCTTCCGTTGTATGGTAATAGGTTTATTCTATTGTTTGTCTTCGAAACTTCCATGTTTTGAAGACTTCCATAAAAATTGCCTATTCACCCCCTCTAGTCGATCACTAGCACTTTCAAACATACTCTTTATTTTCTAATTTGTAATTGGATAGAATTGACAGAACAGTTATCATCTTTGTTTATACACGTGCAAAACCTGTCATCCCTCTGCTTTGTTTCAGGGTGATATGCCTGATGGCATGCACAAGTCTACTGAAGGCTGTGAGACAAACCCAACATATATTGCAGCAAAGAAGGCAAAACATCTTGAAGATAGGGAGACAACCCCAAAGTCTTGTCTTGATGCAGTGTTCAAGTTACTTGAGACTAACAGTTAGACAAGCTCACATAATTCATTGTCTGAATTAGTTCGACTTCTTCAGTCCCAAGTTCTAGCAGAAAGCCATTCTGCAACTCAACTTCGACTTGAAGTCCTATCTCTAGGAAAGATTGCGGAGAACACCAATGAGAACTTCATCGCTAAACAGCTACACCTGGAAGCTATGACCGACATGCTAGGCCGGTCTCACAGCCTTGCTCAGCAGCTTGCGCAGCAGTTCCCCCGCAAGGCTAACCTTTCTTGAATTGTCTTGGAAGTGGTCTCGGTTCAGTATTATTTTGTTACGCTACAATGGTGCCCAGTTTTTGTAATCTGCTTCTTTGTTGCGCTTTATGATCACTGGTGGCGAACTTTGATGCCCAGTGGATGTAATATACCTTAAATCCTTTATTGTGTAGTGTAGGTTTATTCTTAGTTACTATGCCGTAATTTCTTTATTGTATAGAGTAGGTTTGTTCTTAATTCCTACTAGTTACGCAGCAGCCCGAAATGAACCCCGACCCATGATTGTGCGAATCAAATCCCGGGCTTTTAACAGGCCAAAATTGTCTGGGTCCTTGTTTGGCCCAATCAGATATCGGCTGCGAGCAGGCCAGATGCAAACCTGGCCGTAGTTAGGCCCAACTATGTGACGGGCTTTTAACAGGCCAAAATTAATATAGGGCCGAAATGTTAAACGGGCCCTTAACAGGGCAAAACTAATATCAGGTCGAATTACTAAGTGGGCCTTTAGCAAGTGGGCCCAAAAGCATAGTGTCCATTGATGGGCCGAATCTGATATGTGCCATAATTGAGCCCAAAGCCTCTTAAAGGGCCGGACCTGATCTGGGCCGTAATTTGGCCCAGAATGTGTTAGGCTTTTAACGGGCCGGATCTCATATGGGCCACTATTAGGCCCGGAGCGTGGCAGGCCATTAATGGACCAGATCAAATATGGGCCGGCATTTGGCCCAAAACATGGCAGCCAGTTAATGGGTCGGCCTACTAGGGTCCTCAAAATCTTGTGGGCCTACAGCTGGGCCGGCCCATTAATGTCAGCGAAATCTCGTGGGCCTTTAGCTGGGTCGGCCCATTATGACCCGCAAGAATCTTGTGGGCCTTTACCTGGGCCAGCCCATTATGGCACACAAAAATCTTGTGGGCCTTTACCCGGGCCAGCCCATTATGGCCCGCAAAATCTTGTGGGCCTTTAGCTGGGCCAACCCATTATGGTCCGCAAAATCTCATGGGCCTTTAGCTGGGCCGGCCCATTATGGTCCGCAAAATCTTGTGGGCCTTTAGTTGGGCCGGCCCATTTAAACTTGTTGGGCCGTGCCACGTGTCGACGTATCATAGGCGCCTTCTGTCCAGTGAGTGGATGACATATGTCCCGGCGATGAGCCGACACGTGTTTCCTCTAGCCAATGATGATTTTACACATGGAAAATCCCCATTGGTCGGAGCTGTTAACGGGTTATCAGATCCAAAACCCGACCCAATAGCTTAACGGCGTTCCGTTACGGTGGATGCCACGTGTCGGTCACCCTTGACGAAAGCACTTCTGTGATGCGCGATTTATCGTCATGGAAGTGGACACTTCCGTGATGATAATTTTGGTAATGTCATGGAACACTTCTACGACAGCACAGGTATGACTATCTTGATTCTGTCATAAATTTGTCATGGATGTACATGCATGACAAAAAAAGCGACCTACTGTGACAAACACGTATCATCATGGAAGTGTATTTTTTGGTAGTGTATGTACGAAAAACAGGACAACATGACATGTTCACAACTGTTTGTGTGAACTAAGCAGAAACCATTCCAACAAATAAGAAGCAATGCAAGCTAGACACCACATGAAAGATGCAACCAATATGACTCTGCCAAGTTAAAAGCGTCCCATCATAAATGGAATTTCAACAAATTAGAAGGAGCACATGTTATAAATCATATGAAAGATGCAACTAATACCACATTGCATATACTAAAGGTGTCTCGTCATATTGATTGATGCATACAAAAAACAATAGTTTTATGTAAGGACATGCTTAATAGACAGATGTACTATGTACTAAATACATGAAGGCATGTCACATTAACAGGTATAATGTATAAGCTAAGCAAAATAGCACATGCAGTTTAACCAGATTGGAAGAATTACAATCTAGACACCATATGCAACATGCAACCACATATCACGCTGCCAAGTTAGAGCAAGCACCCGCGATGCTAGTGTAGGGGAAATGCAGTAATCAACTACAGAGCTATGTTCACTATCTTCATCTAGCCTTGTTGTTTCTTGAGAATCATGTCAGGAGGCTGACGCTGCATTCTTTAAATGAGGAGTAGTCCGCTTTCCTGACTGCCTCATCTTAAGTGATTGATGAGGGATACACAAGAATATTAGTTTGATGTAAGAACATGGTTAATACAAAGATGTACTAGTATGTACCAAAAACAGAAAGGCATGTCATATTCAAAGGTATAATGTGTAAGCTAAGCAGATGCAATTTAACCAAATTGGAAGCAATACAAGCTAGACATCCGGCTGGAGTGGTGAGCATGATCATCTAGGACCTGAGATCCTGGTGGGAGGTGGGCTGCTTCGCCACCATCGCGACTTTTTAGTTGGCTTCTAGGTGATGCCTTTCTTTGCTAGGCTTGTCACTGGCTCGGCCAGTGCCCTGACTAGATATTTGTCTTCTGGTGCTCATGGGATGGTGGTTCATGTAAAAATATCTTTCCTTATCTAAATAAAGACCGACTACGGCCTTTCGAATACAAGCTAGAGAACATATGGAACATGCAACCACATATGACACCGCAAAGTTAAAGCAAGCACCTGGGATGGTGGTTCATTGCGAGCGAGGTCATCAACTCTAGAGCTACGTTTACCGTCTCCATCTGCTGACACTGCACCCTTTATAGCACTATAACGTGCCGTGCTTACCCGCGTAGAAAGCTAGAGCAACTTCTCTCTTTTCTTTTCTGCTTCTCTTGAGGCAGACTCTGAAATACCCTTGCATAAAAACACAATAGTGAGAGTATGGGTGAAGTGTGTGCAGAACTAGTGCACTGTAAAAGTAGCAGATAGCAGGTGGCTGAAAAACAAATGACAGGAGACATATGATAGCTCTACAACATTGCATGGCAAACAAAATTAGATTCTACTCCGTATGATTTTGTAATATATGAGCACAGGAAATGCAGGTACTCCTCAGCACACCACCAAATGTGGTCATATCAAGATAACAGTCGACTGAAAATAAATAGGTCAGTCAATTTTTTTAATGAACCGTCTGATCTATAAGGAACGGGCAGATGGCCTTCGTCTACCTCCCGCCAGTCACTGTTGACGATCTTTATCGAACCGCCAGCGACCATCGGCCCAAATCCCTGCCTCCTCCGCACCGCTCTCCCCTCGACCTCACACCACCGCCGTGCTTGGCAGCGCCCCCAGGCCATCCCTTTAATCCCGGCCGACCTCCAGATCAGGCGCTAGTAGCTCTAGGCCCCACACGCCCCTAAGATAAACACTGAGGCACTGCTTCCCCAGTGGACTAGCGCCTGTTAAGCTAGGGAATGCTTCCATTAATTGGGAATCAACTGACCAGGAATTGAAATTCAGGGGGCGGCAGAGCTCTAGCTAAGGTGCAATAGTATATGAGGAGAAACCTTGTGCATCGCGAGTTACTAGGAACATCTAGTATCAAGAAGAAGCGGTCAACTAGTGTCTTCTGTGGGATGAATACCGTGCAAGCAGACACGTAAGATTTGCACGAATAAGGGAAGAGGAGTACCCTTATCGGTTGCCAGTGTGGTCTCCTCCATATGTCGCGGCGATCTTCTTTTTTCTCCCGGGTGAACCGATGTTTTGGAGAACCGTAGATCCTTGGACAAACCCATGTCCAAATTGTTGACTGTGTTGTCATGGCCGTATATCGACGGAGGGGAAGCAGATCCGAGGCGGCGAAGGACGGCGTAGCAGGAACAACTCCGGTGCGGTGGAGGGTGGCAAAGTTGGAGCGGCAGCGGTGAGGCGCAGGACGGCGTGGTTGAACTGGCTCGGGTACAGACGACTCGGCCTCGGCTTCAACTACTAGTCGTGGAGGGCGTTGCGGTGGACGAAGATGTTGGGGTATCGGCTCCGGTGGGATGGAGGAGGGCGGCGGTTGATGGGTGGGATGGGTGGCGGACGGAGGACGCCGGGGTTTTGCGGCTGGTGCAGAGGTAGTTTTTGCGCCCACAGAGTACGAATGGGGAATCGGACGGGTGGGCGGGGGGGAGGGGGAGAACCATGTTTCGATCTGGGACGCGCTCGTTTTTGGCTTTTTGAATAGAAGATGGACCACGCTTGTTTGAAATTCGGGGAAAGTACAAACTTTGCCCCCCTCTTAAATTTCTAACCTACTGCGGGTCGGGGGTAGGATGGTAATCCCAGGTGTCCCAAATAGTGGGCGGGAGCGGTTTCGGCCGCGCGCATGTGTGCTTAGGCGACCATTGTGTATGAATGTTTTTCGGAGGTGGTTGCATGGCATCTAGATGAAGCTACAAACCTACCCCGGTTTAGACCTTTGGACATCGGGCCGGTAGGTTTCACGGGTCGGAGTTATTAGAAAAGTAATTTCCTTGTACTACCAAACATTGGTCTCACGTGGTTTCGGGCGAGTAGAGGCTCTTTTGGCGCTTCGTTCGAAATTTTGGAACACAAGCATTCATGTTTAGAGTACTCTTGAACTTTGAGGATTGACCTAAATAGACAACATTAAATTTGACCTTGTATGTTTGAAAACCTCATTAAATTATCCGCTTCTTTTTGAAATTTTGACACTTGAAAATCCTATAACTACAATTATTTTGGAATGGAGGAGCTAAATTTGAATCTATTTTGTACACGACTACATATGCTATTATGTACAAAATCAGAGCAAAGATTGGTGCCCCCATAATTTAGGTATGATTTACAAATGCCATGATATCAAATTCAAATAATTGAATGGACTTCATGTTGAATTCGAGTTTTTTAACCACCTTAAGTTGAATTCAAATGTATGCTAGTTCATAGGTAGCTATTTATAATGTTTATTGTGTAACTTTCGTATGTATAATGTGCTTTACACACACAACATGAACTATACTCACGTTTATATTCGATTTCTAAAGCGATGCATTCTATGGAGTTCAAAATACTAACTATGTGGATCAATTGTGTCGAATAATAACGTAGACATGCTCAAATTCACAGAATCTAGATGTCTGATGGATCAATGACCGTTCCTTACGTGAACTACAAATATCATGATCCCATCCTAATATTTGGATACAATTTATATCTTTAATCAATGTGTAGAGCAGTCTTTTACGTGTAGTTTCACTCTCCATCGGTGGTCTCTCACACATGCTCACACACTCTCCCCCGAGGTGTCTTTCTCGCACACATGCTCTCGATATAACCCTCCCTCCCTCTCGTAACCATTTATGACTGTTTTCACTAACCTTTATCACAAGCCCTCTTCCTCTCGCAAGCATACACACGCACAATCCCCATCGACCCTTTCTATATACATAGACCTGCCTACGTGTATCCTGTACGCACATTATCTTTAGGCCTGTCGCTCACACATTGTCTCACACCTCTCTTCCTAATCGACAAGTATGATTCTAGCAGAGCATTCTGTAGGATGCGCCTTAAAGTTAGGTTGGATGAATTGTAATACCAGAGATAAAGGGGTTACCTTAGTCCGAGAACCTAGGGTTACAAATCCTAGCCGGCTTTGTCAGTGGACATAAAGTCCTTCACAATTATGCTATCTTTGTCTTGTACGACTAGTCATCCATGGGTCTCCCTAAATGCGTCACGGGCCGACCAATGTGGCGTAGGACGGAACCGAACGAAGGGCCTCACCTCGACCCACCGGACCTCATGTGGTGACACACCCTCTGCCCCCACGTCTCGTTATCTTCTCACACCCACACATACCAACACAGATAGCACACACAAAAAATATTCTCCTGGTGCCTCTATCCACTCCCCCTTGCATATACACACTCAAGGGAATCTCTCACTGTCACGTCATATTCGTCTCTCTCTCTCTCTAAACCACTCTCATTTCTCGTGCTATCTCTCCCACGCCCCCCCCGCCGGCCCCTCTATCCATGCCTCTCTCGAATACGTAATACACACACATTCCTCTCTAGGCCCTGCCAAACGCATCAACTACACATTCACACATGTTACATCACGTACCCCATTGATCTAAAAAGCCCTCTCTTCACATTTACTTCGCATACAACATTCCTTTTGAATAAAGTGTGGCCAAAAAATTATTTTAGAATTTCTACATATATACAACATTACAAAGTTATATGGAGGAGTATGGACACTAATTTGCATTGCATGGTGCCCACAATGATATTTATTCCACACTGTGAATTTGTATATTTTTATACTATATATAAAGTTAGTCATAATAAAGAGAAATGAAGAGCATCTCTCTCTCCATCGCATACCCCCCCCCCCTCTACGCCCCTTTCACGTACGCACACAAACTATCTCCAGGTCCTCTAAAAGTAAGCCCCCAGCACATTCACGCATGTTTCATCTTTCTCTCGCGATATATACAGTGACGATCATTGTATTTGAAGCGAAAGCACGATACGTACATTGGACTTCAGAATCCACTCATTATGGTCACCATTTACGTTTTGTGGTTATTATACGGTCACGGGCTCACCGTACAACTCTATATTTGCTCTAGACACGACTAGTTGACCAGTTAAACGCTCCACGTGGCACCTCTAGTGTTGCATCACATTATCTCACTACCATCGGGCCCACCTGTCGGCTTGTATCTACTCTACATATACACTCTTATAAAAAGCAGAGTTGGTGATGATGGTGTGCCTGCCATCTTGCAATATAGGCCGTCTGATTTATATCTGACGGATAGGAAAGAAATTATGGCAATTTTGTAAAAAGGTACCCACACACCTCTCCACATTTGCAAATAAGGCCTTCCCTCGTTCATCCTTTTCTCTCACAAGATAAACTAGTCATACAAATGCATCTTGATGTTACGTGCAACACATGGGCATCTTGCTAGTAAGAATGAGAACAAATGACAAAAAAATATTGGATGGTGGTTCGAAGTCACGACCGCGGGCACAGCGAACAAAGTGGCCTTGTATTCGTATGCTGAGCCATCTGTTTTAACACACATGAGCTGGTGTGGTGACTATACACACACGCGCGCGCATGCACATGAACTGCATGCACGCAACACTCACACAAACACATGCACCCATGCATGCACGCAACACTCACATGTACACATGCAGCCACGCACGCACGCAACACTCACACGCACGCACACACGCATGCATGCACACACCAGTACACCACATGACCAACACACACTCTCACGCTCAAGTGCTCAACCTAGACGTGCATGTGCACACATCAGGCCTGACAGACACATACACAGCCATGTGATTCCTGCACACGGGTTGGAGTCTTGTCGTGCCTGCGTAAATTTGTGTTTATCTGACCTTTTTCCTATGCGAACTGACAGGTGGGACCCACAAGGAACATGGTCAATTTAACTAGTCAACATGGTGTCACGCAGACTATTTGACTGGTCAACAGAGTGCAATCCGATGCTGAACGTGAGCAAGTGACCGTATAATCACCGCAAAACGTATATAATGACCGTAATCAGCTTATTCTGAAGTTTGGTGAACGTATTACGCTTTTCTCTCTGTAGACCCTCCAAAACTACATCTCTACACGTTCTCGCATGTTACATCTAACAACTATGCAATACAGCACTACTACTACACTCTAACACAATAAATCATATGTGTTTTTAGTTTTACTAGATATCATATTGTTACTTAATTATTCAGTTTGCATACATTAAAATTGTCTTTGAAATGTATGGCCAATATCATATACCGCGTGGGAAAAATCCCGCCCTTTCCTGTTTAATCGGGTTTGTATCGATGGATCGTGCGAAACAACAAAACTATAGTACTACACATTACAAGTGACAGTTCACTGGGCCGTCGTGTCATGTACTCCTCCGTCGTAAGAGTGGAGCGCTCGCTTTCATAAATCTTCTAGTCCCTTTCGCAGACATGTGGGACATCAAGCTACCGGGTCCACGTGCCATACCGGAATACAGTGCAGAGCAGCCGGGGTGAAGCACCCAGTCATGGCGCCGGTGTAGTAATGAGTAATGAGGCATCAAATCACAAAGCTGCACCTTTCCCGCAGTTAAGTTGGAGGGACGAAGTAATAATGCTAAAAAATAAGTTGGAGGGACGAAGCAACCATCATTTCACTCATTGCTGAATCCGCTTCTCCCTCATCTTCTTCAAGTTAACCACGTGTTGCTTATGTCGTTGTTCTGCCTCATGTGGGACGCGGATCGGCTTGGTAAAGCACTGACACATGGGACCGCATGTTAGCAAACCGCCAGGACAACGTCCTCTAAAAATAAGAAACCTCCCCCACCATCCACGTGGCAAAATCACATCCTTTTTACTAATCTTGATTCTATAATTTTTTAGATCAATATAATTGAGATTTGTATAGATAGCACACAGGAGCAAAACCAAGTGGTACGGTTAAGGGCATCCACGATGTGTAGCGAAATGTGAAAATAGCTTTTGGCATCGTGGCAACCATTGTGGACGGTGTTGTCAAAGCCAAAAGGATGGAACCGAAGCTCCCTGATTGATTGATTGAAGGAATAGATAAATGCAACGTATCTCCTCTTTCTCCCGTGCTTGGACGCATGTACATTATAGAGCACAGAGTCCACTCCCCTGTCCCTTCTATCACAAATCACAAAGCAGTGAGGCGTCAAATCACAAAGCACGGAATAAGCAACCATCATTTCACTCTTCGCTGACTCCGCTTCTCCATCGCCTTCTTTGAGAAACCATCTCGCCGCACTAAGTTGGACGGACGACGCTATTGTCTACTAGTACATTTACGCGTCCTTTGGTTCAATGGACTTCCTGGATGCAAATAAGACGGTTGTCTCGGCTTGTAGGCGGCACTTGCGAACGACTTACCATGGTCTCCCTCAATGGTGTTCTCCGTCGAACGCACTTCGCCAAACCACAACGGTCGAGATATCGTCGACATCACCGCAATGGGGAAGGAAGTCAAATATAATAGTTACTACCTCCATTTTTTTGTACACAAGGCCAGTATATCAAAATTACAATTTGCAAAAGGCCACTAACACCAATCGAGGGAAAATTGATGGGTTTTTTTACCCTTGCTTTATAGCTGTGCATGCAGCCCGGGAGTGATGACAGACCAAATGCATGCATGCAGCATGCAGTAAGAGGCAGCGGAAGCGCGCTTGCGGAAAATCCGAGAAGACTCAAGCAGGAATCAAGGAAAAGGAGCCAATGACTCCATGCGTATTAAGAGCCATACATTTCTCTAGGTCCTTGCATGCAGCAGTAAAATTGTCCAAAATAATGCACGGGGTGGTCTGCTTGGTATGCGTGCGCCGAGTTATACGCAAACTAAAAAAGAACGAAGGGAGTATACTAGCAACCAAGGATATTAATATCGGCTGCATGCATGCGGTAGTGAGAAGGTTGGTTTGCATGGCGTTGCATTAATCAAGTGATGAGGAGTGAGATGGTTAGCTCTTTGGGCTTTGGAGAAAAAAATACGCATTAATTGACACGTGAAACGAGGATTTGTATCGATTAATCCTACGAAGGAAAACCCCGCCTTTCTTTTTTAACACTAGTACTCCTAGTATGTACTTATCCTATTTGGGTCTAGGCCTTGCATTGCCATACTTCGCCACACATTTTTGCCAAGCTTGCCTGAAGTTTTCAAAATGAAAAGGAGTACACTTGTGCACGGCTGTCGCGGTCGCACCGCACCCTCACACGGTCGCTCCTACACGCCGCGGTCGCACCGCACCCTCACACGGTCGCTCCTACACGCCACGGTCGCACCACACCCTCACATGGTCGCTCCTGCACGCCACAAACCCAACCAAGGGAACACACCCTCACTGGAATGTGTTATCGCATGTGAACAAACCAAACTCAGCTATGTTTATCCAACCGCATGTTGGGGAGTATCCGTACGACCCGTGTTGTGGTCTATTAGGGAAGAAGAAGAGGTGAGGAAGAAGGGATAGGAGACGTAGGATATTCATCCAACCACCTGAAATGGTAGACTGGCCCAAGTCAGGCGACTTGCATAACAATATATGTTTTTACACAACAAAAGATCCATAAAAACAACAACATAAAGAAAAACTATCACTTCTCGCGGTACGAGACGGCCTCGTCGTCTTTGGCTGCCGGCACGAACCAGCCATAGCTGCAGATGTGTGTCTCTGCACCGTGGTTGTCCTCGGCCTCCAGCTACTCGTTCACGCGGAGCGTGCGGGCGCTCTGCACGGACGAGAGCACCGCCCGGTTCAAGTCGAGGATGTCCGGTTCTGCCTGCAGGAGGGCCTCGATGGCAGCGGCATCCGCGCGCTCCGCGTCGAGTCGAGCCTTCGCCACCCGGTTCAAGTCCAAGACGTCCGGTTCCGCCTGCAGGAGGGCCTCAATGAGAGCGGCATCCGTGCACTCCGCGTCAAGTTGAGCCTCTGCCGCCCGGTTCAAGTCTAGGACGTCTGGTTCCACCTGCAGGAGGGCCTCGATGGAAACGGCATCCGCGCACTCTGCCTCAAGTTGAGCCTCCTCCGCCCGGTTCACATCCACGACATCCGGTTCCGCCTGCAAGAGAGCCTCGATGGCGGCAGCATGAGCGCGCTCCGCGTCGAGTTGAGCCTCTACCTCTCGGTCCTTCTTTAGTATCGCTAGGTTGAACCGCTGGTCTGCCTGCACCATGGGGGACTCGGACACCGGCACGAAGTCGACGTACATCATCTCATACCCATCGGGGGCCTTCTGCGTCGCGACCTATGCCATGAACATTATATCGGCTTCCTCCTCCTCGTAGCTTGGCTCCAGAGAACTCGAGGATTGGCTCGCCGCAAAGCGAGCTTGGGAACGGAGGTCTGTGGCACGGACCGCCGCTGTGATTTCTACCGGGCGCTCCGGCGTTAGCATCTTGTAGTACGGGATCTTGTGGCGCACCATGGCTTTCCGACGAACTAGGGGATGCTTGATGCGGGCTAGGGGATTGAAAGGTGGGGGAAGGGGCTGGATATTAGGTGTGGTTTTAGGGCAGTGGCTGGCGTAGGCCGAGCAGCGAAGGTTCTGGTGTGAATAGTGGTTCCGGTGATGACCGGTCAATCGGTTTTGACTGTACATCGTTCTTCTCGCGTTCGTGTTGCAGCACGGCAAGCTGGACCCTCCATGTCGCTTACCGAATGGAACGCGCTTCGTCTTGCGTTTTCACTCGCTTGTGGGAGCGCAGTTGAGAGCAAACCGACGTCCCTCCCCCTCCCCGCCTGCGTCATTTATACTACCACTGCCTCCGTTTTATGCAGAGTAAATAAAAACAGAGGGAGTATACTACAGATGAGGATACCCTGACGTGGCCGAACCCATTGAGTAACTGACATGCGGGGCCTAGCAAGCATGGGGTCCGCCAATAAGTGACCGAAAGGGAGGGTAAGGCAGGGATACCTACGTCAGAGGATCCACTTCCACTACTAGTCCCTCCTTCCATTTACTATACAGGGCCTAATGCGTTTTTCGAGGCTAACTTTGACCAAATGTTAGAGTAATAATATATGACATGCAACTTACACAAAGCATACTCCCCTTACTTTTCCACATCTCTCTCCTCCACATAGGCCCTATATAAATGGAAGGAGGGAGTACTACTATGAGCACTGCATACTCTAGTACAGATGTAGTCAGTACTCCACTAGTACTATTGGACATGGAGCTTAAAAAGTTACTATTGGACTGGCTATACGTGGCGAAATCCTAGTAGGAAGAGCATGCGCGAGAACAAGCACATTCACGTGGCTGAAAACAAATTGGAAACCATCTCGAGTACAAATCTAGGAGTACTTACGAATCTAACGACATTGATTGGGCGTTGTTGAATGTTGATACTTTTTTGATCAAAGTAGAGATACTTTGACTACACATAAAACTTATATGTAAACTAGAAGGATAGGAGGGAGTATATTGTACATTCAAAAACGAAACGAACATTAAATACCCTTTATAAAAGATTTGCGGATGCTATGATCACCGGTTCAAAATTTTGAATCCGCCTTAGGTATCACACATGCCCCCACTCGTTCTCTCTTGATTTCATCTCGGGGTCCGGAGATCGATTGAAAGAGGACTAGGGTGGGTACAATACGTTTGTTTCGCTTATGAACGTACAATATACTCCCTCTGATCCCCACAACCCCCCACGGGTCATTTCTATCATAGAAACAGACCAAATCTTTATCTCCTTGCATGACACGCAATTGATCTATGAACATCAATCGATCTCGTCAACATGTGTCGAGGCATGAACCGAATGGGATGTCAAAACTAAGACACGAAGCGACACATAGTGGAGGCAAAGTGAAACTTTAAACAAACCATTTGTTTGTATGCATGTCAGACAAATTATAAAATATTGGAAATACAAGCATGGTCTAGGCCCACATGCGAATGATACTCGGCGGAATGTTCAAATGAGGCATTCGGGAGGATGGACTCGACCGGAGGGCGACATGATTGATGGAGAAGAGGGTTGGAGAGGAATGAGAAATAAGCAAACGCCACATGATTATACTTGAATGGCTCAAATAAACAATAAGTTGTCTCGCTTGGCCTACATAGTGAAAGGCCTAATGCACAACGGGGAGCAGTGATGCTCGAATATGGCCGGTAAAACAGGGAAACCGACATGTGGGGCACACCTGTCGAGACAACATAGCACAGACTAGTCCAATGGAGGAGCTGGCCCACGACCTCCTCGCCACCGGCAACCGTTCATGTGGGTCGTGGGGGCCAACAACGTGGCGCAGCTCCAGCACCGCCTCTGGACACGGCGACTGCGGTGAGCGACACGCTCATCGTCGCTAGCCACGGTCAGTTTCAGTGTGCCGAGGGTGGCGTTAGTGCGGTGGCACGACCAATAGTATGTCTGGTTTGTGCCCAAGGTTGCCCCATCAAAGCATTGGGTAGCCAAAATTTTGGTTGAGGTTTTGGTTGCCCATGAACTAGAGTTGGCTAGAGTTCATTGGCATGCCAAAAAATGGAAACCATCCAAACAAAGATCAACCTTTGGGTCATGACCAAAATTTTGGTAAGGTGCACTTTGGCCATAATACAAACACACCCCAGCACCTAGCTCATCGAGGATGCATGGGGCACCGGGACGCGTCCGCAGAGTGGTGTAGCATGGCCAACTGCATCCTCAGGACCTAAGACCATGTCGGGTCGTCTTGCTTTTTCAATGACATGCGGGGATCGCATGTGAGCAATGGGCATCTCCAACGTTGCCACGACCGCAGCTGACTACCTTGGCACACCAAAAACCCTCGTCCCTCGTGCCATCACGTGGTGCGTTCCCAGCCGGCGCCAGCTGCACACATTCATGCCGTCCGTCTGTATGCTGTCGTTAAGAGGCTCAGTGCCCGAGGAACCAACTCCGGTGACTTAATGACGCACCAGGACGCTTGGCCTCACCGGAATGCGCTACTTAAAGCGGCAACGCCCAGCTAACCTCCACACTATAGCGCATCATCCTCCTACCTGGCACCACATCCGCCATGACCGCAAGCGCGAACGCTCTGCGGGAGAGCTTGTCTTCAGGGATGAAGCTCGAGGTCTCCACCCTCGCTCAAGTCGCCTCTCGCGACGCCATAGCGGCGTAGCTGGACGTGGACGCGACCGCACAAGCGGTGGCCACGTTGGCGGCCGACGATGAGAGCACCGTTAGCCACGCGTCCTACTTGCTGCCATCCAACGTCCGGAACCGCCGAGGTCGGGGACTCCTCCGAGGATGAGTAGGGCATGGGAGGCGGAAGGGCATGCATGGTGTGCCAACTGGCCGGTCTGTATCCCATGTTCTACTCTTCCTCGCCGGAGACAGCACCTTCACTTCACGGGTCTTGAACCCCGCCCCCGTACATAGAGATCGCAGATGGAGGACGTCGGTCGCCGCCGTAGAATAGGTTTAGGGTCCGGTTTCTTTTATTTTTCTGTCCTATAAAAGTTCGAAATGTAATGAAAATCTGCCGTGTTTGCATTAATCTCGGTCGGTGTATATGAACTTTCACAATAATAAAGTATATTGTAGGAGTACTAGCAAGATGCCCGTGCGTTGCACGGAAGATCAAGATCTCGTGGGAGAAAAGGATGAATGAGGGAAGGCCTTATCTGCAAATGTGGAGAGGAGTGCGGGTAAATTGTCATAGTTTCCTTCCTATCCGTTAGATATAGATCGGACGGCCTATATTGCAGGATGACAGGCACACCATCATCACCAACTCTGCTTTCTATTGAACCGAGACAAAGCTAACATGTGAAGTAAAATAAGCACATAGGGTCTATACATACACAATTTATCATAGGCACTCCAATAGTGCGTCCACTACACATTCACGCGTTTCACATCTTTCTACATCTACAGGAACCTATGAAAGGGTTAACGAAAATTGCCTCTCTCTCTCTCTCCTCCCCTGATTTTCATGGTGGTGGGCCCCTCCCTCCCCCAATCTACAATCAAGAGCTCACGCATTTCACATTACGTTAATTACATAACTGGGATTTGATACGTCTCCGTCATATCTATAATTTTTTATTGTTCCATGCCAATATTCTACAACTTTCATATACTTTTGGCAACTTTTTATACTATTTCTGGGACTAACATATTGATCCAGTGCCCAGTGCCAGTTCCTGTTTGTTGCATGTTTTTTGTTTCGCAAAATATCCATATCAAACGGAGTCCAAACGGAATAAAAACTGACAAAGATTTTTTTGGAATATATATGATTTTCGGGAAGAAAAATCCACGCGAGACGATGCTCGAGGGGCCCACGAGGCAGGGGGCGCCCCCTGGGGGGCAGGCGCGCCCCTGACCCTCATGGCCACCCCGTAAGGCGGTTGATGCCCTTCTTTCGCCGCAAGAAAGCTAATATCCGGATAGAGATCGTTTTAAAATTTCAGCCCAATCGGAGTTACGGATCTCCGAGAATATAAGAAACGGTTAAAGGGTAGAATCTGAGAACGCAGAAACAGAGAGAGACAGATCCAATTTCGGAGGGGATCTCGCCCCTCCCACGCCATGGAGGCCATGTACCAGAGGGGAAACACTTCTCCCATCTAGGGAGGAGGTCAAGGAATAAGAAGAAGGAGGGGGGCTCTCTCCCCCTCGCTTTCGGTGGCACCGGAGTGCCACCGGGGGCCATCATCATCACCGCAATCTTCACCAACAACTTCACCGCCATCATCACCAACTCTTCCCCCCTCTATGCAGCGGTGTAACCTCTCTCTTACCCGATGTAATCTCTACTTAAACATGGTGCTCAATGCTATATATTATTTCCCAATGATGTATGGCTATCCTAGGATGTTTGAGTAGATCCGTTTTGTCCTATGGGCTATTTGATGATCAAGATTGGTTTGAGTTGCATGTTTTATTATTGGTGCTGTCCTATGGTGCTCTCCATGTCGCGCAAGCATGAGGGATCCCCGCTGTAGGGTGTTGCAATACGTTCATGATTCGCTTATAATGGGTTGCGTGAGTGACTGAAACACAAACCCGAGTAAGGGGGCTGTTGCGTATGGGATAAAGAGGACTTGATGCTTTAATGCTATGGTCGGGTTTTACCTTAATGATCTTTAGTAGTTGCGGATGCTTGCTAGAGTTCCAATCATAACTGCATATGATCCAATTAGAGAAAGTA
This sequence comes from Triticum aestivum, assembly GCF_018294505.1. Taxonomy (NCBI): domain Eukaryota; kingdom Viridiplantae; phylum Streptophyta; class Magnoliopsida; order Poales; family Poaceae; genus Triticum; species Triticum aestivum. The sequence goes on along the minus strand of NC_057809.1, from coordinate 540,781,607 downwards.
TGTTAGCTTATGCCTCTCCCTCATATAAAATTGCAATAATGATTACCGGTCTAGTTATCGATTGCCTAGGGACAAATAACTTTCTTGTAACAACAAGATCTCTACTAAACCTAACTTAGTTGTGTCTTTATCTAAACAGCCCCTACCTTTGATTTACATGCTCTTTATATTCTTGCAAACCTATCCAAAAACACCTACAAAGTACTTCTAGTTTCATACTTGTTCTAGGTAAAGTGAACGTTAAGCGTGCGTAGAGTTGTATTGGTGGTCGTTAGAACTTGAGGGAATATTTGTTGTGCCTTTAGCTCCTCATTGGGTTTGACACTCTTACTTATCTAAAGAGGCTACAATTGAGCCCCTATACTTGTGGGTTATCAAGACCTTTTTCTGGCGCCGTTGCCGGGGAGCAATAGCGTGGGGTGAATATTCTCATGTGTGCTTGTTTGCTTTATCACTAACTAATTTTTATTTGTCGTTCTTAGTTGTTCTTTATATTTAGTTATGGATATGGAACACGAAATACCAAAAAAAATTAGGTGTACTTTTTGCTCATGGAGATGGGGAACCTCCTAAAACCCTCGATGCTGGTTATGTGAAAGATATTATGTACTACTTTAATAATCCTGAGAAAAACCCATTCAATTATGTAATGGGAGTAATGTTGGATCAACATGAATACTTTAGGGATTACCGCTTGACACAAAAAGGGAAACTATTATGGGATAAAATTCATATATTGAATTGGTATGCTAGGCAACTATGCTTGAGATATGATTATACTTGTTGCTCTAGGATGAAGGCTCCACACCTTCCCTTTTTATGTGAATTTAATGATAATAAAACTTTAGCTTCTTATGCTAATGGTATATATGATTACTATGATGTGGAACAAATAGAAGAATTTGTTGCTTTTATGGGTGCTTATGAAATTGAATCTATGTTTAAAGAGTTTGAAGACTTTGATGATTCAGTTTATAGACCTGAAAATTTAGCTATTCTTAAATATTGCTATGAGAATTATGAATACAATTACGATATTGATGCACTTATTGAGAAAGTCTCTGCTGTCCAAGAAGAGACTAATATTTTGCAGGAGTCTATGGAAGAAGAAATTGATGAAATTGTGAGCTCATTGGATGAAAAAGATGAGGAGGAGAGCGAAGAACAAAAGGAGGAAGAGCGGATTGATCACCCGTGCCCACCTTCTAATGAGAGTAACTCTTCAACTCATACATTGTTTAATTTCCCTTCGTGCTTACCAAAGGATGATTGCTATGGTGACTATTATGATCCTGTTGATTCTCTTGAAATATCCCTTTTTATGATGCTTGCTATGCTTGTCGCCAAGATACCAATATGAATTATGCTTATGGAGATGAACTTTCTATAGTTCCTTATGTTAAACATGAAATTGTTGCTATTGCACCCACACATGGTAGTCCTATTATCTTTTTGAATTCTCCCAACTACACTATATCGGAGAAGTTTGCCCTTATTAAGGATTATATTGATGGGTTGCCTTTTACCGTTACACATGATGATTTTGATGAATATAATATGCATGTGCTTGCTGCTCCTACTTGCAATTATTATGAGAGAGGAACTATATCTCCACCTCTCTATGCTTCCCACATGATAAAATTGCAAGAAACTGTTTATACTATGAATTGGCCTTTACTTTGTGTGCATGAATTGTTCTTTTATGACATGCCGATGCATAGGAAGAGAGTTAGACTTCGTTTTTACTTGATATATGTTACCTTGTGCTCACTACTAAATGCCAAATCATTGTTAATTAAAATTGGCTTTGATATACCTTGGGATCCGGGTGGATTCACTACTTGAGCACTATATGCCTAGCTTAATGGCTTTAAAGAAAGCGCTGCCAGGGAGACAACCCGAAAGTTTTAGAGAGTCATTTATTTATGTTGATTGCTTTCATATAGTTTAAAAGCAACAAAAATAAAGAGGGGAATCTAAAACTTTTTCAAAAAGGAAAGTGAAAGTGAGAAAGACAAGCATTGTTGAAGTGGGAGAGCTCCTTGAACTTTGTTCATGCTCACGGCAACTTTGTGAATCTTGATTACAGAAACTTTTCAACAAAAATAATTATCCCCTTGTAAAATTCCATTGTATTTTAAAAATAATGTGCCAAGGTTTGCCTTTAGGATGTTTACATTTGCTTGATGGTTTGTACGGTGCAGGACAGAAACTTTGGTTGTAGTGCGCGATTTTACATTTTTTTACTGGAACGTCAAATGGTTCTGATTCTTTTTGAACTGTCTTTCTATACAAATTGTTTATTTTTACTAATTTTGGTAGAATGTTTCAAGTATCAGAAGTATGGTGAATGTTTAGATTATTACAGATTGTTCTGTTTTAGACAGATTCCATTTTTGATGCATAGTTTGCTTGTTTTGATGAAACTATCGAATTATATCAGTGGATTAAGCCATGGAAAACCTATATTACAGTAGACACAATGCAAAAACAAAATATGAATTGGTTTGCAACAGTACTTAGAGTAGTGATTTGCTTTATTATACTAACGGATCTTACCGAGTTTTCTGTTGAAGTTTTGTGTGGATGAAGTGTTCGATGATCGAGAAGGTCTCGATGTGAGAAGAAGGAAGAGAGGCAAGAGCTCAAGCTTGGGGATGCCCGAGGCACCCCAAGTAAATATTCAAGGAGACTCAAGCGTCTAAGCTTGGGGATGCCCCGGAACGCATCCCCTCTTTCTTCAACAAGTATCGGTATGTTTTCGGATTCGTTTCGTTCATGCGATATGTGCAATCTTGGAGCGTCTTTTGCATTTAGTTTTCAATTTTCTTTTATGCACCATGCTGGTATGATATAGTCCTTGGTTTATTTACAGAATGCTCTATGCACTTCACTTATATCTTTTTAGTATGGCTTTATAGAATGCTTCATGTGCTTCACTTATATCATTTGAAGTATATCATTTGAAGTTTGGATTGCCTGTTTCTCTTTACATACAAAACCGCCATTTGTAGAATGCTCTTTTGCTTCACTTATATTTGTTAGAGCATGGGCATATCTTTTGTAGAAAGAATTAAACTCTCTTGCTTCACTTATATCTATTTAGAGAGATGACAGGAATTGGTCGTTCACATGGTTAGTCATAAAATCCTACACAAAACTTGTAGATCACTGAATATGATGTGTTTGATTCCTTGCAATAGTTTTGCGATATAAAGATGGTGATATTAGAGTCATGCTAGTGGGTAGTTGTGGATTTAGAAATACTTGTGTTGAGGTTTGTGATTCCTGTAGCATGCACGTGTGGTGAACCGTTATGTAACGAAGTTGGAGCATGATTTATTTATTGATTGTCTTCCTTATGAGTGGCGGTCGGGGATGAGCGATGGTCTTTTCCTACAAATCTATCCCCCTAGGAGCATGCGTGTAGTACTTTGTTTCGATGACTAATAGATTTTTGCAATAAGTATGTGAGTTCTTTATGACTAATGTTGAGTCCATGGATTGTACGCACTCTCACCCTTCCACCATTGTTAGCCTCTCTAGTATCGTGCAACTTTCGCCGGTACCATATACCTTCCTCAAAACAGCCACCATACCTACCTATCATGGCATTTCCATAGCCATTCCTAGATATATTGCCATGCAACCTCCATCATCATCATATACATGACTTAAGCACTCATTGTCATATTGCTTTGCTTGATCGTAAGATAGCTAGCATGATGTTTTCATGGCTTGTCTGTTTTTTGATGTCATTGCTACGCTCGATCATTGCACATCCCGGTACACCGTCGGAGGCATTCATATAGAGTCATATCTTTGTTCTAGTATCGAGTTGTAATATTGAGTTGTAAGTAAATAAAAGTGTGATGATCATCATTATTAGAGCATTGCCCCAGTGAGGAAAGGATGATGGAGACTATGATTCCCCCACAAGTCGGGATGAGACTCCAGACGAAAAAAAAGACAAAGGAAAAAAAATAAGGCCCCAAAAAAACAAAAAAAAATGATAGAAAAAGAGAGAAGGGGCAATGTTACTATCCTTTTACCACACTTGTGCTTCAAAGTAGCACCATGTTCTTCATATAGAGAGTCTCTTGAGCTATCACTTTCATATACTAGTGGGAATTTTCTTTATAAAACTTGGCTTGTATATTCTGATGATGGGCTTCCTCAAATGCCCGAGGTCTTCATGAGCAAGCAAGTTGGATGCACACCCACTTAGTTTTCAGTCTAAGCTTTCATACACTTATAGCTCTTAGTGCATCCATTGCATGGCAATCCCTACTCACTCACATTGATATCTATTGATGGGCATCTCCATAGCCCGTTGATACGCCTAGTTGATGTGCGACTATCTTCTCCTTTTTGTCTTCTCCACAACCACCATTCTATTCCACCTATAGTGCTATGTCCATGGCTCACGCTCATGTATTGTGTGAAAGTTGAAAAGGTTTGAGAACGTCAAAAGTATGAAACAATTGCTTGGCTTGTCATCGGGGTTGTGCATGATGTGAATATTTTGTGTGGTGAAGATGGAGCATAGCCAGACTATATGATTTTGTAGGGATAACTTTCTTTGGCCATGTTATTTTGAAAAGACATGATTGCTTTATTAGTAGGCTCGAAGTATTATTGTTTTTATGTCACATGATAGACTATTGCTTTGAATAACTCGTATCTTAATATTCATGCCATGATTAGATATGTGATCAAGATTATGCTAGGTAGCATTCCACATCAAAAATTATCTTTTTTATCATTTACCTACTCGAGGACGAGCAGGAATTAAGCTTGGCGATGCTGATACGTCTCTGTCCTATCTATAATTTTTTATTGTTCCATGCCAATATTCTACAACTTTCATATACTTTTGGCAACTTTTTATACTATTTTGGGGACTAACATATTGATCCAGTGCCCGATGCCAGTTCCTATTTGTTGCATGTTTTTTGTTTCGCGCAATATCCATATCAAACGGAGTCCAACTGGAATAAAAACTGACAGAGATTTTTTTGGAATATATATGATTTTTGGGAAGAAAAATCCATGCGAGAGGATGCGAGAGGGCCCACGAGGCAGGGGGCGCGCCCTAGGGCGGCAGGCGCGCCCCTGACCCTCGTGGCCACCCTGTAAGGCGGTTGATGCCCTTCTTTCACCGCAAGAAAGCTAATATCCGGATAGAGATCATGTTAAAATTTCAGCCCAATCGGAGTTACAGATCTTCGGGAATATAAGAATAGGTGAAAGGGTAGAATCTGAGAACGCAGAAACAGAGAGACAGATCCAATCTCGGAGGGGCTCTCGCCCCTCCCATGCCATGGAGGCCATGGACCAGTGGGGAAACCCTTCTCCCATCTAGGGAGGAGGTCAAGGAAGAAGAAGAAGGAGGGGGCTCTCTCCCCCTCGCTTCCGGTGGCACCGGAGTGCCACCGGGGGCCATCATCATCACCGCAATCTTCACGAACAACTTCACCGCCATCATCACCAACTCTTCCCCCCTCTATGCAGCAGTGTAACCTCTCTCTTACCCGCTGTAATCTCTACTTCAACATGGTGCTAAACGCTATATATTATTTCCCAATGATGTATGGCTATCCTATGATGTTTGAGTAGATCCGTTTTGTCCTATGGGCTATTTGATGATCAAGATTGGTTTGAGTTGCATGTTTTATTATTGGTGCTGTCCTATGGTGCTCTCCATGTTGCGCAAGCGTGAGGGATCCCTGCTGTAGGGTATTGCAATACATTCATGATTCACTTATAGTGGGTTGCGTGAGTGACTGAAACACAAACCCGAGTAAGGGGGTTGTTGTGTATGGGATAAAGAGGACTTGATGCTTTAATGTTATGGTTGGGTTTTACCTTAATGATCTTTAGTAGTTGCGGATGCTTGCTAGAGTTCCAATCATAAGTGCATATGATCCAAGTAGAGAAAGTATGTTAGCTTGTGCCTCTCCTCATATAAAATTGCAATAATGATTACCGGTCTAGTTATCGATTGCCTAGGGACAAATAACTTTCTCATAACAACAAGCTCTCTACTAAACCTAACTTAGTTGTGTCTTTATCTAAACAGCCCCTACCTTTTATTTACATGCTCTTTATATTCTTGCAAACCTATCCAAAAACACCTACAAAGTACTTCTAGTTTCATACTTGTTCTAGGTAAAGCGAACGTTAAGCGTGCGTAGAGTTGTATCGGTGGTCGATAGAACTTGAGGGAATATTTGTTCTACCTTTAGCTCCTCGTTGGGTTCGACACTCTTACTTATCGAAAGAGGCTACAATTGATCCCCTATACTTGTGGGTTATCAGGATTACATAGGTGTAGCATTACTCGTCCTAAAAAAACCCAACTAAGCCAACCTCCCAACATATCACACGGGAAAAGACCCGGCCACGCAGTTTTAGTCAGGATTACCAGATTACTAGTAGTAGTATCGATGGATCATGCGAAGCAACAAGTTTTTTTAGAGGGCGAAGCACCTAGTTTAAAAGGAAAAAAGGCGGTACACTCACAGCACCCCTGTCGCGGTCGCATTGCACCCCACACACGTTCGGTCCTGCACACGGCTCACGCAAATGGAACGCGCTTCGGCTTGCCTCTTCACTGGCACGTGGGACTGCACTTGGAGAAACTGACCATGTGCCAAACTCCCCCCGCCCACCACGCAAAAATCCTCCCCCACCCAAAAATTCCTCCCAAATCCTAGATTCAATCGCCCTTCGGCCAACTAGCCAATAATATTCCCCAACCCCCCCCACCCCCCTCCACTCCATTCGCTCCTCCAAAGCCGCCCTCCCTGTCGCGCCGATACGTCGGCGCCGTGGTTCGTCGGGGGGACACACGGCGATCCTCTCACTCCCACAGTACGCTCTCGTAGACTGCCGTGCTCTAGCCGCGCCGCGACCGCTAGCGACGTTCTTGTGGAGGCGCACGGCGGTCAACACCGCCACTGCTGGCGACGTTCGTGTGGAGAAGCACGGCGGTCAGCTTCTCCCACGGTACGCGCATTCTAGACTGAGGCCCCGTGCATGTCGGTGTAGCGCTGAATGTTAGCTGATAGACGTTGTTAATCTCACTGTTTGCCAAAGTAGTTTACAGTTAATACACTACAAAAAAAGACACATCCGTGACATTTTGGGCCGAACGAAAAAAATTTATGTCATACATATGACACTTCTATGACGATAATTGTGACAAAACCCGGTATCATCATAGATGTGGTGGGCTCCTACTTCTATGACAAAAAATCATGACAGAAAATAGGCTTTTCGTCCTGGGCGGGCCAGAGACGAAGCTGCATGACATTCTTTGGGCCGTCCATGACGGAAAAACCGTGGTAGAAGCGATGGGAGGAAAGTTTCGGGGAGTTCCCGGTTACGGTGGGAGGTCGGGGGCCGAGCGATGAGCGTTTCTCTCGTACATGTACGCGCGTGTGTGCGAGGCGTTGGCTCTAACTGAACCCGAGTGAGGCATTGGGCTCTAACTGAACCAGAGCGATTGCACTGCAGGCTACGCGTTACTGAACCCGAGCGATCGATTGATGGTTGTTAACTGAACCCGATCGAGCGATCCCTTCGCTACTGCTGCTAACTAAAGCCGATCGATTGGATGAACAGTGAGCGTTGCGGGGGGGGGGGGGTTGGATGAACAGTGAGCGGTGGCGTTACCTCTGGATGAACAGGACCCTGTGGTGTGGAGGGCTGGATGAACAGTAGATGGTGGAGGGGTGCCCGTGGAGGGGTGGTTGAACAGGACCCCGTGGTGTGGAGGGCTGGATGAACAGTAGACGGTGGAGGGGTGCCCGTGGAGGGGTGGTTGAACAGTAGGCGGTGGAGTAGAGCATGGTGGAGGCTGGATGAACAGGAGCCCGTGGAGGCTAGAGGAGGTCGACGGTAGCCCGTGGAGGCTGGAGGAGGTCGACGGTGGAGATGAACAGTATCCCGTGGAGTCCCATTTGGCGGTACGCCACACCCCTCCCGATGAACAGGATCCCCGTTTCGATCGTAGGAGGTCCATTTCGTCCGTTTTGCGGTACGCCACACCCCTCCCGATGAACAGGACCCCCATTTCGACCGTAGGAGGTCCATTTCATCCGTTTTGCGGTACGCCACACCCCTCCCGATCAACAGGACCCCCGTTTCGACTGTAGGAGGTCCGTTTTCTCCTTTTTGCGGTACGCCACAACCCCCCCGATCAACAGGACCCCGTTTTGAACGTAGGAGGTCCGTTTCCTTCGTTTTGCGGTACGCTAGGCCTCATTTCCATCGCCTGTTCCGTCCAAGCTCTCCCGATGAACACGACCACGCATTCCGTTCCAACCCTGCCGGTTGGCTCCCACGCGTTCCGTTACCTCCCCATGAACACGACGCATTCCCCTCCCGATGAACACGAAGCATTCCCCTCCCGATGAACATGAAGCATTCCGTTGCCTCCCCATGAACACGACGCATTCCGTTGCCTCCCCATGAACACGACGACGACACTGTTTCTCCATTCCGACCCAGCCATGTACACGAGCCCTGGCCGTACATGTCACATCCCTGTGTTAGTCATGCATTAGGATTGGTTGAACATGTGCATCATGTTTAAATTCCCAGAAAACTGAAATGGGGATGACAGAACCCCCAGCACCCCCCTGGAACAACTAGGGTTTACTAAAAAAAACTTTTCAATGAACCTGAAATGCCCTTCTAAAAAGCCCACCCTTTTGTTTTGGGTTAAAACCTTTGACAAAAATGGTGCACATTTTTCTAGGACATCTTAAGGTCATTGGATTAATTCTTATAGTATTTGCATTTGGGCATTTAAATGCTATAAAATATTTTAAATGCTCAAATAATCATAAACTAAAATGTTTGCTATTGGATATATTCTTAGCAGTAGCCATGATTAATTTTATGATTTTTGGAAATGCCCTGGCATTTTTAATAAAGCCCTAGAGTTACAGAAATAATAGAATAAATGAAAACAGAAAAGGAGAGAGAGAACAGAGACTTACCTGCCGCCCTGGCCTGGCCCAGCTCGGCCCAGTCCACTGGCTCGCGCCAGTCATTCTCCTCTTCTCGCCGGGAGGACGAGAGGCGCGTGGCCGGCGCCCGCGGCCACACGCCGGTCACCTCCTGCTTCCACCGATGCCTCGAGCACGTCTACGAGTGCCACGCAGACCCCCTGGACCCCTCGACCGCTCCACTCTCCCCCTGTCTCACCTCTCTCGCTCTCTCCCTCGAAGCAGGGCGCAGCCGTCGTCGCCGACAAGCACCAGCGTAGCCACCGCCATCCACTCGTTGCCTCGCCGTGCCAAGAAGTTCCGCCGTCGTCCACTGCTTTGCCTCGACCCATCCCCGAGCGCTCGCTCGCCTAGGAGACGCTGCACCGAGCTCGTCTTCAACCTCGGTCGCCGGAGATCCCCCTCGCCGCCCCGCTCGCTCCAGCTCTTCCCCGAGCTCGCCGTTCGCTCCCCTGCAACCGCAGTGAGCTACTGACCCTTCTCCCCTCTCCGTTCTAGCTCTCGTGCACCGTACACGCCGCCTCGAGTTCGCCCGCATGCACTGCCGCCTGTGCTCGCCGCCGACGAGTCTCCGACCATCTAATGGTCCGGCCGTCGTGCCCAGCTTCCTCCCCGCGCCGCGTAGAGCACGTACGTGCCCTGCTTGAGCTACCACGACCGTCACAACGACGACCCCGACCTCACCTGAGCCTCGGCGACTGCCAAGGTAGACACCGGCCATGACTCCGGCCACCCCAGTCCCAACCCCCTATACCACTCGACACGGACGAGTGCCCGCGTCACTTAGATGCCCTCCGCCGACCACTTGGTCGCCGGAGGAAGAAACCTGCACCCCTCCGCCGTCCCTGGCCTTGCCGGCGACGAGCCCCGGGTCAACTTCGGCGAGTTTGACCCAGGTTGACCCTAGTTTGATTTTCCCCTGACTCACTGACGTGTGGGCCCGAGGCCACTAATTAAACTAGGTTAGTATTAGTTTAACACTAACTAAATTTAGTTAGTTAGTTGACACTGACAGATGGGACCCATAGGTCAGGGTTGACCTGGACCGTCTTAGTTGACCACTGACGTCACACTGACGTTAGGCTGACGCAGTAAATCCTTTTCTGGATTTATTCTTTAATAGGAAATTCCAGAAAATAGCCAAAACTTCTAAAAATCATAGAAAGTCAACCATAGCTCCAAATCAAACAATTTATATATGAAAAATGATCAGAAAAATTCAATCTATCCATCTGTAATGGTTTCATGCATGAAAAAACAAGTTAACCTTGCTGTTTAAGCAGAATAAGATAATGCACTAATAAGGCTATGTTAAATGAACTAACATTTGAATCTTTGATTCAAATGAGTTCATTCCTTTCTGTTTTAGCTTGCATTAGGCCCAGACACATTCATTTTGCCATGTCATAGCATGCATCATATTGTTGCATATCGTCATGTGTTGATTATGTTCGGTGTGTCTTTCGTGGTAGGTTCTGCCTCTGAGAATAACCCCGAGTATCCGTCTGAAGGGCAGTACCCTACTACCACTACATCAGGCAAGCAACCCATTGATCATTCCGATACAAACCCATGTTCTCGCTTCTGCTCTTGTTTACTGCATTAAGACAACGTGATTCAAACTGATGTGTGCTACGCGGTAGTTGAACCCTTATCCTCTGCATGACCTGTCATTGCCACAGTAACTAGATGAAGCCCACTAGCATGTGTAGGAGTTGATTGAGCCATGTATGTGTTTCTTACCTTGCTATTCCTGCTATGCTTAGAGTTGTGTCAGGTCTGGTTCATCTGGGTGATGGGCTAGAGTGAAATGGTTATGTCGGTATTGTGAGGCATGTGTTGAACATGATTTGGTAAAGGTATCGATGAGAGGCCATGTAGGAGTACATGGTGGGTTGTTTCATTGAGGCCGTCCATAAGAACTGAGATCTGTATGTGTGATTTAATTTTCAGTTACTACCATACATTGGGCCCGAAACCAATGGGCCCTCTCGGCTTCTTGTTCACCCTAGTACTCTGTCCAGGAGTTGCAATTAGTTTCTGGTGTTTGTAGGTTATGTGTTGGCGGCCGTGCGTAGCGCTGACCCTAGGGGTGGGCTATGTTGCGGTAGATACACCGTGGCATGGTGTACCGAGTCACCTGTTTGGTGTCTCGGGAACCCTGTTCACATCGTTCAGGGCCGTATGTGGAAACCTCGGCTGGACTCCCTACGGATGGAACCTAGATAGGCGATAAACCTAGACTAGAGGCTTGAGTGTTTAGGTAGGCCGTGGCCGACACCCTCATTGGGCTTCTGCTTGAAGGTTGCCGAGTACATGTCGTGTAAACAGCGGTAAGTGGTGAAGGCGTGTATGAAGAAGTACACCCCTGCAGGGTATAAAACTATTTGAATAGCCGCGTCCGTGGTAAAGGACTACTTGGTTGCCTATATAGTTCATAGACAAGTTAATGGATACTACTAAAAGACTCAAGATAAGTGTGAGTACCGAGGATGGCCCTCTCGTAGGATGACGAGGGAATATCCCCGGTGGAGTATTGTGTTGGTGAGTAGTGGACTCGTGTGCGAAAACTATTTTACTAGTGGAGTTCCATAGGATAGCTTAGCCAAGAATCAAAGCTGGCTTGCTACAATAACCCCACCACCTTCTTGAGAATGAGCATGTATAGTAGGTTCTGATGTAAGACTTACTGAGTACCTCTGTACTCATGTTTGCTAAATTACTGTTTTCAGATGACAACACCGCCCCCTCCAATGGGTTTTATGTAGACCTCGACATTGATGAGTAACTCGCCACCCAGGTGGTGATCCTGGCCATGGAGGGCCCTACGTAGATAGACAGGCCTCGAGAAGCCTTCTTGCTTTCTAGTGTCTGTACTCAGACTACTTGCTTCCGCATGTGCTTGTATGCTTGTATGACTTGAGTGTCGGGTCATGTGACCCCTACCTGTATGAACATGTTATGTATGGCTCTCTGGAGCCTTTAAATAAAGTACTTGAGATGTAGAGTTTTGTTGTGATGCCATGTTGTATTTGCACATATCGAGCATATTGTGTGTATGATTGAAATGCTTGGTATGTGTGGGATCCGACAATCTAGTTGTTTATCCTTGGCAGCCTTTCTTATGGGGAAATGTAGTCTAGTGCTCCTCGAGCCATAGTAGTCCGCTACAGCCCGGTTCACCGGAGTCCTGCTAGCCCAGCACTACTACTGAGGAGACTTGACTGGCCGGCATGTGTTTCACTTCGTTCCTATGTCTGCCCCTTCGGGAAAATGTCACGCGGTGACATCCGGAGTCCTGCCTAGCCTGCTACAGCCCGGGTTCCCCGGAGTCCTGTTAGCCTAGTGCTACAGCCCAGATTCACACGCTGATGACCGACATGCTCGATATGATTCACGTATGCCTGTCTCCATAGGTATGTGCCGCTTTGGGTTCATGACTAGCCATGTCGGCCTGGGTTCTCTGTCATATGGATGCTAGCGACACTATCATATACGTGAGCCAAAAGGCGCAAACGGTCCCGGGCCATGGTAAGGCGACACCCGTGGGGATACCGTGCGTGAGGCCGCAATGTGATATGAGGTGTTACCGGCTAGATCGATGTGACTTGGAATCGGGGTCCTGACAGCGTTGGCATCAGAGTCGGACTGCCTGTAGGTTTGTTGAGCCAAACTGGTCGATGTCAAGTCTAGAAATGCTTTAGCTATATGTAGGGGAATTGATTGTGGGAGGGAACGTAAGGCTCTTTTACTCCTTTACCTTATGCCCTCTGATCTGAATCATTCTCTTCTCATTCAACGTGGGCTAAGGACTAGGCTCTCTTCTTCTATCAGGTGAATTAGAACCTTGATATGATGTTGTTGAGTGGTATTGCAAACTGTTGTGGATGTCTCAAATCCTTTTCTGAGCATTTACAGCTGTTATGTTGTCCAATTTTCCCTAGAAATTCTAATGCCTTTGCATTGTGGTTGTGCTTTCAGATGGCCACTCGTGCTCAAAACCAAGTGGTTCGCCTGACCCGGTGCCTCGATGTGCCCGGTCATACTGCTATGTTAGTCCGGGTAATGATCGAGACGGGTTACCATTGGTATCCCGAATACACTGTCGAAGAGCAGTTCAGAGACTTCAACCAGAGCCAGTACCTTTGTACCGTCAGGATATATCCCTCTTATCCTGGAGCCACTGAGCCCCTTCACTATTCCTATGGACTCGGGGTTACTATTGATATGGCTGTGCAGGATGCTGCCTATTCCATGATGACCATCATGCGAGTCCGGACTAGCCTGCTTCGGAACACCGACTTCCGTTATATGCCAGCTTCACTTCCGGGAGCGCAAGGGTATATCCAGGCTATCTATGCTGACCCCACACATGAGGAGTCACTACTACGCACCACTGCCAAGATGCTCGAGGATAAGGACCGCGAAAATCGGGCCTTGCGTATGGAGCTTTTTAACTCTCATGCTGATCACTGGGCCACTTTGACTCGGTTTGCACCGGCGGTACAGGAAGGATACATGGATCTGAGGGATCTGTACCCTCTACGGTCTGGATTGCCAGATTGTATGGAGTGGCGCGATGTGGGAGGCATCACCCCTCCTCGTGGTCCCCGTCTGCCACCACCTGTGGGACCAAGGCCACATCCGAGTCCCTTTGGTCCGCAGGCTCCGCAGGAGCGTCTGTTCCCAGATGATCATGTTCCACTTCCAGTTTTTTGTGGCGACTTCTATGAGGATTACTACGGAGCCGTCTGAGCTAGTAGTAGTTTCACTAGTATTGTAGTAGTTGTATTTTCCACAGTCCTGCGTGACCGTGGGATACGACTTGGTGTGTATCATGCTCCGGAGGTGTAGGAAAATAATGTATAGGAGCTTGGAATGCCTCCGATGAGATGTAATGTCTTTCACCGTAGTTGTACTCTAGCCTGGTCCTGTACTAAACTATGTACGGTGTGTATGACCAATGGTATATATATGGCAGTTTCTATATTACCATGTCGTGCAATGAACATCTCTGCATTCCGTGTTATCCATTACATTCTGCACTTCCTTGCTAAGTTTGTGCCATCCTTATCTAAACCGTTGTCTTGTTTTCTCCTAGGATGGTCAACACCCGCAGCAACCCTGCTGCCCCGGAGCAGGGGGAAGCCAGTGCAGCTAGGGGTGAAAATCTGCCTCACCCGCCTTCTCTGGCCGAAGTGATGCTGGAGGCGGAAAGAAACAAGCGTGAGACTAACCGCTTGTTAGAGCGGATTGAGCAGAACACTGCACGCCATCAGCGAAATGACTTGGTGTCAATCAATGACTTCATCAAGCAGTACCCACCAAAGTTTAACCATTCCGTCGAGCCCCTCGACGCGGATGACTGGCTTCGCAGCATCACCCACAAGCTACGTTCTGCCAACGTAGCCGAAGCTGACAAGGTTACTTATGCTGCCTATCACCTCGAAGGCCCTGCTAGCCTTTGGTGGGAAAACTTTGAAGCTATGCGCCCGGTCGGCCAAATCACTACTTGGGCTGAATTCAGTGAGGCTTTCCGTGAGCATCACATTCCGGAAGGTCTCATAGATTGCAAGAGGGAAGAGTTCTGCAATTTCGCCCAAGGAAGACTGACTGTGGATGCATATAGTCGTGAATTTGGGAATCTGGCACGATATGCTCCTGAAGAAGTATCTACCGACGCTAAGAAGCAGGCAAGGTTCCGCAAGGGACTTAGCCCTGAGCTTCACCGCGATCTTCATCTGCACGAGTGCACCTCCTTTCAGAAATTGGTCAATAAAGCCATCAGTGCTGAGTCAGGCCAGTCTGACTATGACGCTTCATGCAAGCACTCCCGTGATTTTGGCTCTTCATCTGGCTCTGGATCTCAGAAGCGTCGGGTGTGGATTCCAAGCACGGCACTGCCACCCAGGTTCATTCCGAGGCCATCCTTTGAGGTGCCTCGTCCCAACCAGCAGTTTGCACCGCCCAAGACCTATGGTGGCCCCGCTGCTAATGTTGCTCCACGCCCCAATGTTGTGACATGTTTCAAGTGTGGAGAGCCGGGTCACTATTGTCAAGAGTGTCCCCAGAACAACAACCCCAATCAGTCTGGAAAGTCCGTTGGTCATGGTAAGCCAGCGGGGAAGACATTCTACGCCAAGCCGGTCACCACTGTACGTGGCCATGTCAACTATGTTTCAGCCGAGGAGGCTCATGAGGATCCTAACGTCGTCCTTGGTACGCTCCTTGTTAATTGCCATCCGGCATCTGTTCTTTTCGATACTGGAGCATCTCATTCATTCATTTCCGAGAACTATGCTCGATTGCATAACACGACATTCTGTGACATGCCCACTTCCATGGTAATTCAAACTCCGGGTTCCAAATGGCAAACTTCTAGAGTAAGCCATGGGAACGAAATTCTTGTTGATAGACTTGTCTTTCTTGCATCTTTAATAGCTCTCAAGTCCTCGGACATTAACATCATCTTGGGTATGGACTGGATGTCAGCTCATTATGCTAAGATTGATTGTGCCACTAGAACCGTTCTACTTACTCACCCATCGGGCAAGACAGTCAATGTCTTAACTCGAGTGGCCAAGCGCCAGCTTTACTCCCTAAATGCCAACCCCCTTCCAGACCTTGAGGATATTCCGGTAGTCCGAGACTTTCCAAATGTCTTTCCAAAAGAACTGTCAGGTGTTCCACCTGACAGGGATGTCGAGTTTGTGATAGACCTTGTTCCAGGAACCGTTCCAATTTCTAGGAGACCCTATAAGATGGCACCCTTAGAACTAGCCGAGCTTAAGAACCAACTCGATGAGTCCTTGAAAAAGGTTTTCATCTGTCTTAGTTCCTCTCCTTGGGCTTGCCCCGTCCTCTTTGTCAAGAAGAAGGATGGAATGGATCGGATGGTTGTAGATTACCGACCTGTCAACTTGGTCACTATCAAGAACAAGTATCCGCTTCCCAGGATCAACGATCTATATGATCAGCTCACTGGATCTTCAGTCTTTTCCAAGATGGATTTGAGGTTGGGCTACCATCAAATCAAAATCAGAAACGGGGACATCCCCAAAACGGCCTTTGTTACTCGCTATGGCCAATACGAGTACACCGTTATGTCCTTCAGTTTAACCAATGCCCCAGCCACCTTCTCTCGGTTAATGAACTCGGTCTTCATGGAGTATTTGGATAAATTCGTCGTAGTATACCTCGATGACATACTCATCTACTCCAAGAATGAAGAGGAACATGCAGAACATCTAAGGATGGTGTTGACGAAACTTCGAGAGCATCGCCTTTATGCCAAATTCTCCAAGTGTGAATTTTGGTTGCTAGAAGTGACCTGTCTAGGCCATGTAATCTATGGTAAGGGTATTGTTGTCAATCCCGAGCGAGTTCAAGCCGTCCTTGATTGGACTCCACCTGAGACGGTCAAGCAAGTTCGGAGCTTCCTTGGCTTAGCGAGCTATTGCCGCCGCTTCGTCGAGAATTTCTCAAAGGTTGCTAAACCTCTAACTGAACTCCTCAAGAAAGATAAAAAGTTCGAGTGGACCCCACAGTGCGAGTTCAGCTTTCAGGAACTGAAAAGACGCCTGACATCTGCTCCCGTACTGGTACCACCAGATTTCTCCAAGGACTTTATTATCTATTGCAACGCCTCGCGACAAGGACTAGGTTGCATACTCATGCAAGATCGTCAGGTAATTGCCTATGCTTCACGGCAATTACACCCACATGAGGAAAATTATCCCACACATGATCTAGAGTTTGCAGTTGTAGTCCATGCCCTTAAAACTTGGCAACATTACCTCCTCGGTAATCGTTGCGAGATCTTCACCGATCACCAGAGTTTGAAATATATCTTCACCCAACCGGATTTGAATCTCAGGCAAAGACGTTGGGTCGAGTTGATCTTAGATTATGACTTAGGAATAACTTACACCCCGGGCAAAGCCAATGTCATGGCTGATGCGCTAAGTCATAAATCTTATTGTAACAACCTGATGTTACAACAAAGTCAACCACTTCTCCACGAGGAATTTCATAAGCTCAATCTTCACATTGTTCCTCGAGGATTCCTATCCACCCTGGTGGCGAAACCTACCCTTACGGATCAGATCATCAAGGCACAGAAGGTAGATCCGAGAATCTCCCGTATTAGGAGAAACATTAAGAAAGGAGTCGCAAATTGTTTCTCTGTTGATGATCAAGGTGTCGTATACTTTGGAAACCGTTTAGTGGTTCCCAAGGCACGAAACCTGAGGCAGCTGATCCTTAAGGAAGCTAATGAATCCCCTCTCACCATTCATCCCGGTAGTACTAAAATGTATCAAGACCTACGCCAGAGGTTTTGGTGGACTAGGATGAAGAGAGAAATCGCTCAATACATTGCTAATTGTGATGTTTGTCGTCGTGTTAAAGCAGAGCATCAACGGCCTGCTGGCACCCTTCAACCTTTGGCTATTCCTGAGTGGAAATGGGATAAAATCAGTATGGATTTCATTACTGGGTTTCCCAGGACCAAGAGAGGGAATAATGTCATCTTCGTCGTGATCGACCGTCTTTCCAAAGTATCCCATTTCCTACCTGTTCGTGAGAGTATCACCGCTAGCCAGGTAGCTAATTTATACATCTCCCGAATAGTGTCTCTTCATGGTGTCCATTGGAAATTAACTCAGACCGTGGGAGTCTCTTCACCTCTCGATTTTGGGAAAGTTTCCAAAATGCTATGGGAACTCGTCTCTCTTTTAGCACCGCCTTCCATCCTCAATCAAGTGGTCAAGTAGAGCGAGTCAATCAAATTCTGGAAGATATGCTACGAGCTTCTGTCATCTCATTCGGAATGGGTTGGGAGAAATGCCTTCCATTCACGGAATTTGCTTATAACAATAGTTATCAAGCTAGCTTGGGCAAAGCTCCTTTCGAAGTTCTCTATGGATGAAAATGTCGAACGCCTCTTAACTGGTCACAAACCAGGGAAAGACAACTCTTTGGCCTGGATATGATTCAGGAAGCAGAAGAGCGGGTTCGCGTTATTCGTGAGAAATTGAAAACAGCCCAATCTCGTCAAAAGAGCCAATATGATCATAAACATAAGCTCATGACTTATGAAGTCGGCGAGAAGGCTTACCTTCGGGTTACTCCGTTAAAGGGAACCCATCGTTTCGGTATCAAAGGCAAATTGGCTCCTCGTTACATTGGACCCTTTCGCATTCTTGCCAAACGAGGAGAAGTTGCCTACCAATTGGAACTACCTTCGCATCTTTCCAGAGTTCACGATGTCTTCCATGTTTCTCAACTCAGGCGTTGCTTCGCGGATCCTATCCGTGGAGTGGACCACGAAACGCTTGATCTACAGGATAACCTCTCATATCGGGAATATCCCATTCGTATCCTTGATCAAGCCGAGCGTACCACTCGACGCCATAATATCAAGTTCCTCAAGGTTCAATGGTCACACCATTCCGAGAAAGAAGCCACTTGGGAAAGGGAGGATCGTCTTTGACTCGAGTACCCCACCTTCTTCCCGGAGGATCCTAAATCTCGGGACGAGATTCTTTTGAGTGGGGGTGAGTTGTCACATCCCTATGTTAGTCATGCATTAGGATTGGTTGAACATGTGCATCATGTTTAAATTCCCAGAAAACTGAAATGGGGATGACAAAACCCCCAGCACCCCCCTGGAACAACTAGGCTTTACTAAAAAACTTTTCAATGAACCTGGAATGCCCTTCTAAAAAGCCCACCCTTTTGTTTTGGGTTAAAACCTTTGACAAAAATGGTGCACATTTTTCTAGGACATCTTAAGGTCATTGGATTAATTCTTATAGTATTTGCATTTGGGCATTTAAATGCTATAAAATATTTTAAATGCTCAAATAATCATAAACTAAAATGTTTGTTGTTGGATATATTCTAAGCAGTAGCCATGATTAATTTTATGATTTTTGGAAATGCCCTGGCATTTTTAATATAGCCCTGAAGTTACAAAAATAATAGAATAAATGAAAACAGAAAAGGAGAGAGAGAACAGAGACTTACCTGTCGCCCTAGCCTGGCCCAGCTCGGCCCAGTCCACTGGCTCGCGCCAGTCATCCTCCGCCTCTTGCCAGGAGGACGAGGGGCGCGTGGCCCGCGCCCGCGGCCACACACCGGCCACCTCCTGCTTCCGCCGACGCCCCGGGCGTGTCTATGAGTGCCACGCAGACCCCCTGGACCCCTCGACCGCTCCACTCTCCCCCCTATCTCGCCTCTCTCGCTCTCTCCCCCGAAGCAGGGCGTAGCCATCGCCGCCGACAAGCACCACCGTAGCCACCGCCGTCCACCTGTTGCCTCGCCGTGCCAAGAAGTTCCGCCGTCGTCCACTGCTTCGCCTCGACCCATCCCCGAGCGCTCGCTCGCCCCGGAGACACTGCACCGAGCTCGTCTTCAACCTCGGTCACCGAAGATCCCCCTCACCGCCCTGCTCGCTCCAGCTCTTCCCCGAGCTCGCCGTTCGCTCCCTGCAACCGCAGTGAGCTACTGACCCTTCTCCCCCTCTCCGTTCTAGCTCTCGTGTACCGTACGCGCCGCCTCGAGATCGCCCGCATGCACCGCCGCTTGTGCTCGCCGCCGACGAGTCTCCGGCCATCTAATGGTCCGGTCGTCATGCCCAGCTTCCTCCCTGCGTCGCGTAGAGCACGTACGTTCCCCGCTTGAGCCACCATGACCGTCACAACGACGACCCCGACCTCACCCGAGCCCCGGCGACCGCCAAGGTCGACACCGGCGACGACTCCGGCCACCCCAGGCCCAATCCCCCATACCACTCGACGCGGACGAGTGCCCGCGTCACTTAGATGCCCTCCGCCGGCCATTTGGTCACTGGAGGAAGAAACCCACACCCCTCCGCCATCCCTGGCCTTGCCGGCGACGAGCCCCGGGTCAACTTCGACGAGTTTGACGCGAGTTGACCCCAGTTTGATTTTCCCCTGACTCACTGACGTGTGGGCCCGAGGCCACTAATTAAACTAGGTTAGTATTAGTTTAACACTAGCTAAATTTAGTTAGTTAGTTGACACTGACAGATGGGACCCACAGGTCAGGGTTGACCTGGACCGTCTCAGTTGACCGCTGACGTCACACTGACGTCAGGCTGACGCAGTAAATCCTTTTCTGGATTTATTCTTTAATAGGAAATTCCAGAAAATAGCCAAAACCTCTAAAAATCATAGAAAATCAACCATAGCTCCAAATCAAACAATTTATATATCAAAAATGATCAGAAAAATTCAATCTATCCATCTGTAATGGTTTCATGCATGACAAAAGAAGTTAACCTTGCTGTTTAAGCAGAATAAGATAATGCACTAATAAGGCTATGTTAAATGAACTAACATTTGAATCTTTGATTCAAATGAGTTCATTCCTTTCTGTTTTAGCTTGCATTAGGCCCAGACACATTCATTTTGCCATGTCATAGCATGCATCATATTGTTGCATATCGTCATGTGTTGATTATGTTCGGTGTGTCTTTCATGGTAGGTTCTGCCTCTGAGGATAACCCCGAGTATCTGTCTGAAGGGCAGTACCCTACTACCACTACATCAGGCAAGCAACCCATTGATCATTCCGATACAAACCCATGTTCTCGCTTCTGCTCTTGTTTACTGCATTAAGACAACATGATTCAAACTGCTGTGTGCTACAGTAGTTGAACCCTTATCCTCTGCATGACCTGTCATTGCCACAGTAACTAGATGAAACCCACTAGCATGTGTAGGAGTTGATTGAGCCATGTATGTGTTTCCTACCCTGCTATGCCTGCTATGCTTAGAGTTGTGTCAGGTCTGGTTCATCTGGGTGATGGGCTAGAGTGAAATGGTTATGTCGGTATTGTGAGGGATGTGTTGAACATGATTTGGTAAAGGTATCGATGAGAGGCCATGTAGGAGTACATGGTGGGTTGTTTCATTGAGGCCGTCCATAAGAACTGAGATCTGTATGTGTGATTTAATTTTCAGTTACTACCATACATTGGGCCCGAAACCAATGGGCCCTCTCGGCTTCTTGTTCACCCTAGTACTCTGTCCAGGAGTTGCAATTAGTTTCTAGTGTTTGTAGGTTATGTGTTGGCGGCCGTGCGTAGCACTGACCCTAGGGGTGGGCTATGTTGCGGTAGATACACCATGGCACGGTGTACCGAGTCACCCGTTTGGTGCCTCGGGAACCCTGTTCACATCGTTCGGGGCCGTATGTGAAAACCTCGGCCGGACTCCCTGCGGATGGAACCTAGATAGGCGATAAACCTGGACTAGAGGCTTGAGTGTTTAGGTAGGCCGTGGCCGACACCCTCGTTGGGCTTCCGCTTGAAGGTTGCCGAGTACATGTCATGTAAACGGCGGTAAGTGGTGAAGGCGTGTATGAAGGAGTACACCCCAGCAGGGTATAAAACTATTCGAATACCCGTGTCCGCGGTAAAGGACTACTTGGTTGCCTATATAGTTCATAGACAAGTTAATGGATACTACTAAAAGACTACAGATAAGTGTGAGTACCAAGGATGGACCTCTCGTAGGATGACGAGGGAGGATCCCCGGTGGAGTATTGTGTTGGTGAGTAGTGGACTCGTGTGCGAAAACTATTTTACTGGTGGAGTTCCGTAGGATAGCTTAGCCAAGAGTCAAAGCTGGCTTGCTGCAATAACCCCACCACCTTCTTGAGAATGAGCATGTATAGTAGGTTCTGATGTAAGACTTGCTGAGTACCTCTGTACTCATGTTTTCTAAATTACTGTTTTCAGACGACAACACCGCCCCCTCCGATGGGTTTTATGTAGACCTCGACGTCGATGAGTAACTCGCCACCCAGGTGGTGATCCTTTTCGCATGTGCTTGTATTCTTGTATGACTTGAGTGTCGGGTCATGTGACCCCTACCTGTATGAACATGTTATGTATGGCTCTCTGGAGCCTTTAAATAAAGTACTTGAGTTGTAGAGTTTTGTTGTGATGATATGTTGTATTTGCACATATCGAGCATATTGTGTGTATGATTGAAATGCTTGGTATGTGTGGGATCCGACAATCTAGTTGTTTATCCTTGGCAGCCTTTCTTATGGGGAAATGTAGTCTAGTGCTCCTCGAGCCATAGTAGTCCGCTACAGCCCGGTTCACCAGAGTCCTGCTAGCCCAGCACTACTGCTTAGGACACTTGACTGGCCGGCATGTGTTTCACTTCGTTCCTATGTCTGTCCCTTCAGGGAAATGTCACGCGGTGACATCCGGAGTCCTGCCTAGCCTGCTACAGCCCGGGTTCCCCGAAGTCCTGTTAGCCCAGTGCTACAGCCCGGATTCACACGCTAATGACCGACATGCTCGATATGATTCACGTATGCCTGTCTCCATAGGTCTGTGCTGCTTTGGGTTCACGACTAGCCATGTTGGCCCGGGTTCTCTGTCATATGGATGCTAGCAACACTATCATATACGTGAGCCAAAAGGCGCAAACGGTCTCGGGCCATGGTAAGGCGACACCCGTGGGGATACCGTGCGTGAGGCCGCAATGTGATATGAGGTGTTACCGGCTAGATCGATGTGACTTGGAATCGGGGTCCTGACAGTACGTATGCGCGAGTAGGCGTTCGAGACCCTGCTCGTATGTACACATACGTGGCCGTATTTTCTTTCTTGCACACTGGCCGATGTACGTACGTGTACATGCTACGTGCGCGCCTCTACTACGTCACGTGCGCGCCTCTACATCGACCAGTATGTACGTACACATTCGCGACCAGAATGACAACGCTACGTACGCTTCGACCAGGTGGGTCCCGACTGTCAGGCACTTCCTTGCTTGCAAAGATGTAGCTGGTGGGTCCCAGCAGTCAGGGGGCGAATGGTTTTTTTTGCCTGGATGCACTTCCTTGCGTGCGAAGATGTAGCTGGTGGGTCCCAGTAGTCAGGGGGGTGGATCATATTTTTCTGCCCGGACGCACTTCCTTGCGTGCGAAGGTGTAGCTGGTGGGTGCCAGCAGTTAGGGGGCGAATCATTTTTTTTGCCCGGACGCACTTCCTTATGTGCGAAGATGAAGCTGGTGGGTCCCAGCAGTCAGGGGGAAATGTTTTTTCCGTGAAATACAGTGGCCCGTCCGGTGGGTCCCAGCTGTCAGGTGGAGGAATCATTATTTTCCGCATAATAAGGAGGCACTTCCTTGCTGTGGCCGTGGACCCAGCTGTTAGCCTCTCCACGTACAGTCCACGTCCGATGGAAGTCGTTCCTTGACCACGTTGACAAGGCCGCGCCGAGAGCACCATGGCGGTGGACGACGGCAAGGCCTAGGAAGGGGACGAGGCGGAGCCGGGGAAGACGCGGCAGCGGAAGCCCGCGCGGAGAGGAGTACGAGGGTTCACTGGTTCGGCTGCGGTGTGAGGCTGCCGTCGCCGCAGGGCCTGGCCAGCGGTGGGAATAGTAGGGGGCGGTGAGGCCTCCGCGCCTGCACAGCCGTCCACGGGAGACAGGAGCATGCGGCACGACCGGCGCTGCTTTGGCCGGCTGGAGCAAGAAGACCAGAGGTTGAAGAAGCACTACGGTCATTGGATGGACATCATACGGTCACTGGAGCTAGAATCGTTCATATTGACTAAGTTGACAAAGCCCTCCGTCCCCGTAAACTTAGTTGGCCCACAAGTCATCCTCCCACTATGGTGGGTCCCAGCTAGCAGGGGGTATTCATTTTTTGTGCGTAATATGGAGGCACTTCCTTGCGTGCGAAGATATTGCTGGTGGGTCCGACATGGTCAGCGGGGGGAACATTTTTTTCGCGAAATACAGAGGCCCTTCCGGTGGGTCCCAGCTGTCAGGTGGAGGAATCATTATTTTGCGCGTACAGTCCATGGCCGATGGATGTCGTTTGTTGACCACGTTGACCAAGCCGCGCCGAGAGCACCATGGCGGTGGAGGACGGCGAGGCCCAGGAAGGGAACGACACGGAGCTGGGGAAGACTCAGCAATGGTTGCCCACACGGTGGGGAGTATGAGGGTTTACTGGTCCGGCTGCCGTCGTCAGAAAATAACAGGAGGTGTGGGTGAGTAGAGGAATGGTCTGACCAGCAATGAAGTAGGGTGGGGCGGTGCGGCCTGTGCAGCAGCACAGCCCGCCACGGGAGGCGGGACCAGTCAGTCCCACCGGAGCTGGTTTGGGCGGCTGGAGAAAGAAGATCAGATATTGAAGAAGCAGCACGGCCGTTGGATTAACATCCAATGGTCACTGCTGCTAGAATCGTTTGTGGACTAAGTTGACAAAGCCAAAGTACACGTCAACCGATTAGACCCACAAGTCAGCCTCCAAATCTGTCCCAAACAGCATACAACCCGAAATTTCTAACCAGATTCAAAATAATTTTAAATCTAAATATACCTTAATTTAAATTCAATGAAATTTTACTTGCACAAAAACAATGAAATTTAAAATATCAAAATCCAAAAGAAAACAGTATTTTGGAACTAATTGCCTGTTTGCTGTATTTTTTCATTTTACAGCCCATTTATTATTACTTATAGCCCATTTCTTATTACTTATAGCCCATTTTCTGGGCAAAATGCATCCCTCCTCATCTTGAAAGATTTCTGGCCCAGCAGGGCGTAGAAAAGCAAGTAGGCCTATGTTGGTTATTCTGCAAAAAACAAAATAGCTGGCTAGACATTTTCAGAAAGGAAAAAAACAAACTGGGCTGGTCATGTGCTAAACATATGAAATAAAAGCCTGGGCTAGACGGGCCACGGGTCCCGCACAACCCAGTTGATACCCTTCTTCGTCCCGAAAAAACAAAATCACTTCGCGCGCTGCTGGGTCCCTACTGTCATCCTCACCATGTACAGTCATCTCCTTATTCCTCTCGGTTGTTGACCATGTTGACAACACAGGAGGGTGGTGCCGCGGCGAGAGAACCAAGGCGGAGGATGGTGGTGAGGCCTCAGACGGGAACGGACAGGAGCCGGGGAAGATCATAGGCAGTCGTGGGAGGCGGGAGCAGGCGGTCCCGCCGGCGCTAGTTTGGCTTTGGCGGCTCGAGGAAGAAGAGACTAAAGAAACGCGACAGAACGTTGAATGTCAATCCAACGGTCAAGGTTGGCACAATCGTTTGTTGACTAAGCGGACACCAAGTAGCATATTTTTTTATATATAGGAAGAAAACTGCGAGGAAAATGCGTTCGTTTGCTGTCCTCCTCACAGGGAACGTTCGCCACATAAGTGACTAGCACCCTTGGTTTTCAACCGAGAGGTCTTGGGTTCGAGTCCCAGGAACTCTCAATTTTGTCCTCCTTCCTTCCTGGCAAAAAAGGGAAAGAAAATCAAAGACTTGGGAAGGCGTACAGAACAAGCTAGTGTACTAGTAAAGAGATGTTGCCAAGTTTTAGAAAAAAGAAAGACGTGCTCCTGTAGCTGGTTCGAATCCAAACCTAGAATATGACTATATATGGAGCTATGCTACACTGCAAGTAATGAAGCTGACATATCCAACGTTTGCTTCTCCTCTTCTCTACTTACTCTGCCTAGCATCAGAAGCTCTGGCCGCAGCAACCATGTCCGTTGGCTGCTCGTCCACATGCTCTTCAGCAGGAAACAACCAGATATGCGCCAAGTCGCCACCCGTACCATCGCCTGTGGGTCTCATCACACCCTCGCCGGCACGCGCACCGCAGCCGATTGCTCATCGCAACCCACTGCCGTTGGTGTGGTGCCACTGCTGCAAATCACGCAGAGTCATCCGTCCCATCTCAACCACAATCCGCAACCCTGGCCGAGTCTTCTACAAATGCCCGAATCATGGGGTAATTATATGTTTAAGTGTTGTTCTGCTGCTTTCAGTTGCTGATTTTTTTAATAGTTTGGTTGATGATCTTCCAATTTGATTCGTGCAGAAAAGGGAAGATTCGTGTGATTTGTATTTCTGGGAAGTTGCTAATGTGGGGGAATGCAACTATGCTGATTATTTGGTTAGCCGAGGAATCTCAATACCAGTAGGTTGGGTGTTGGACAAGTAACTAAAGGAACGGTAGAAGAGGAAGATGTAGAGCAGAAGGTTAAAGATGCAGTTCCTCTGATCATGGCCAAGCAACAGGTGCTGAACGGCCTTGACAGCAATGAGGAGATGAAAGAGCTTGTGAAGATAATGGGCAAAATTGATGTGCTCTGTAGGATGATTGTCTCTTTATTTGCAGTGTATGTAGCACTCATGAGGTATTCAGTGGCTACGACATGAGCACTTTGCTAAAACTAGTAATGAATGAAACCTGTGTAGCAGGCTGGGCGTAGTGTTGTGAACATCTAATGATTTCTATTAACGGAAATCAGGGGTATCCCCTTTTTCTCATATAAATAAATAAATAGCAGAGGCCCTGTCGGGTCAGCTTTGTTCTCATTCAAAGACGTCGAGCAAATTGCAGTCCAACAGCAAACTATGTCATCAAGTTCATGTTTCACAGCCAAATATGAGTACAACTAAACAACAATGTCATCATGTTTTAGTTGTCATACAATCACCAAACACAAATCAGCATACATAACAAGTGATGTTCTCACAGCAAAATACTAAACAACATGTTCATCAGGTTTCAGTTGTCATAGCAAACACAATTTCACATAGTAGATAAAAAACGTCTTCTGACAGGCAAATACGACAAAAGCAATGTAATCATCATCTGCAGTAGCAGCGTCAACATCTTTGCCAAGTGTATCAGTCTGAATCGTAATTCCCCACGGTGTCATCTTCTTCGTCGTCCTCAACGTCCTCGAATGTTGGCTTCTTGTTGATCAACTCTTGTATGTCCACAGCACGACAGGTAATCTTTTCGCCGGCGTCATTGACGTGATGGTTCTCAAAGATATTTAGGAACATCTGTGTTATCTTGTACATCAGGAGCAGTGTAAGCATCATCTTGTTGTGCAGCTTCATTAAACAAATTTCTTTGCTCAAACCTTTGCAATACTCTCCAGTCATCGCTACGTGCAAATGTGTCTTCCAAGAAAAATATCTATGTTGCTTGATTTGCCAAAATAAAAGGCTCATTGGTCTAGTACACCGCCTTGACATTGATGAATTTGAAATAATCATCAACTCTGGGTTTTGCGATCCTGGAAAACAGGTTATACCAACGATAGCACAACAGAACCACACACCGATGATCCTCGAAACTGGAGATATACTGCAACTAAACAATGCCTGTTATGTTAGCATACATTTTAGTTATCTCTTTGTCATACGTATTCGTGCTCATGATGGCACTGTTTTGTGTCTTCCTGCCTTCGTCTCGTGCAAGGGTGTTGTAGCGCACATCTCCAACAACGCAAGATTCATAATGTCTTACCCGAGTATCAGGACCCATTGCTAGTGAGTAAAGGGCATCATCAACTGCCTGCCCATCCTCCCGCATCTTCTTAACCTATGGTTAGAAAATAGACAAGCTGATCATCTTATGTACTCAATATATTAAAAAAACTGACAGTGCACTTCAAAAGCTTACATGGTTCTTGAACCATTTCGCAAATCCTGCCATAACCAGTTTTTCAATGTTTCTTGGATTTTGCGGCAGTAACTCCTCTTTGTAGATGCTGCACAACATAGTGATTGCGTCAAACATCTAAATATATAAGAATGTGCTGCAAGTTTAGTAGATTACGATGTATAAGCTACCGTACTGCACTTACTTGATATAAGGTAGTATCTCGGGACAGTTATTCAACACATACCAAACCATTTTGTCCAAATCTTTAGGTTGTCCTCTTGTCGACTCTTCCCTGTAACTCGAACAGAATAATCGAAAACATTGAGCCCGGGATTGTCTTCACCCACCTCTTTGCTAAGCTGATCAGTTGTTTCAATGTATTTTGAGCAGAATGTCAACGCTTCTGTAGCAATGTAGGCCTCTGCAATGGAACCCTCGGGTCTAGCTCTGTTCCTAACATAGCCCTTGAAAGTGCCTAGCCGCCTTTCAATAGGGTACATCCAGCCATACTGTACTTGACCTCTAAGTAGTGCCTCATCAGGTAGATGAACAGCCAAATGCACCATCACATCAAAGAAGGCTGGAGGATATATCTTCTCAAGGTCGCATAGGATAGTTGGTATCTTGTCTCTAAGACGCTCCAAAGCATCTATCCTGATATTCCTACTGGAGAGTTCCCTGAAGAATTGTCCCAACTCTGCAACTGCTCTGTATAAGTCAGGGCGGCCCAATCCTCTAAGGATAACAGGTAAAACCCTTTGAAGTAGGACGTGGCAGTCATGAGTTTTCAACCCTTGTACCTTTTTTCCATCTGCACTGACTCTCCTTTCAGGGTTGGAAGCAAATCCATGTGGGAATCTCACATGTGATACGACCTCGCAGAATTCTTTTCTTTTTACCTTGTCCAAGACGTACACAGCTGGTGCCATATCCCGTGGTTTACCTTCATCTTGCACCTGCAAATCCTTTCTGATACCCAGGTGTGTCAAATCAATCCTAGATTTTAAGGTGTGTGCCGATAATGCTGTCACATATATTTTTCTCGATGTGCATCACATCAAGATTATGCCGCAGATCCAAATCTTTCCAATACTCCAAGTCCCACAAAGTGGACCTGCGGGTAAACAATAATCTCTCTTCTACCCTGCCACACTTCCTTTTCCCGCTACCATCACCAGGATGGTTTCCTGGTGTAATATGCCTGACCTTCTCTAATTCCACTTGCAACTCAACGGCGGTGAGCCTCTTTGGCACATCACGGTTTTCATGCTTTGCATTGAGTACATGTCTTCGGTATTTTCTAGGATGGGGCTTGTCCTTGGCAAGGAAACGGCGGTGTTCAATGTAACAGATCTTGCTAAGTATTGCGTATGACAGCGGATTCCTGTCATAGCGAACACATGCATTGTAACCATGTGTCGTTCGCCCTGACATAGTGCCCAAAGCCGGATAATCATGGATGCACCAAATTATAACAGCACGCAGAAAGAAATCAGCTGGTGGGCTACTATATAGGTCTCGAGTGAGAACACCCTTCCATAGCTGTTGAAGTTCCTCCACAAGAGGCTCCATGAACAAATCAGAATCCTTTCCGGGACTTTTAGGACCTGAGATGAGCAAGGCCATCATGCAGTTTGATTCTTTGGTGCAGACATTTGGAGGCATGTTGTAAGGGATAACAAGCACTGTCCACATGTTATATGTGGCGATCTGGTGGCCAAATGGGTTAAATCCATCTGAAGCTAAGCCAAGTCTAATGTTTCTCGGGTCAGCAGCAAACTCTTTGTGTTTATCATTGAAGCTTTTTCACTCACTACCATGAGATGGATGGCTCATTACATTCTGATCTCTGTACTCCTGGTTCCTAGAATGCCACAGTACATCCTCTCTTGTTTCAACATCATGAAACAACCTATGCAATCTTGGTGTAATTGGAAAATGTCTCAGAACATTATGAGGAATCCTCTTCACAGCATCGCCATCTTTCCATCTTGGTGATTTGCATTTCGGGCATTCACTTAAGTTGGCATAATCCTTCCAGAACAGAACACAATTATTCTTACAAACATGGATCATATCATATCCAATTCCAACTGCACGAAGGAAATTCTTCATTTTACTATAGGTGTGTGGCAGCTCAGACGCATCTGGGAAAGATTCACGGAAAGCAGCCAACATCGCATCGAAAGATTTGTTGGTCATCCGCTCAAATGTCTTCACCTGAAGAAAGGTGACCATAGCTGAGAATAGTGACAGCTTATTTCCTGGGGTGACAGCAACGTTGCATTGTTCCAACATGCGGGCCCACCGTTTTTCTTCTGCTGGTGAAAGTTCACGGAATGCACGAGCATTTCGTAGCATTGTTTCAATGTTGGTCAAACTCACTAGCTCCGGCACCACCACCTCCTCCTCCTCTTCCACCTGAGCATCAGGCAGATCAAGATGGTGATCTGCTGCTTCCACGTAGTCAATAACATTGACGTTCACAGCTTCACCATGATGAACCCACCTAGTATATGTGATCGACATCCCATACAAGTGTATATGCTTTTGCATAGTTGACTGGGGTCTTGTAACTGAATTCATACAACTGCTACACGGGCAGAGCACATCTGATTTCGGACCACCGTACTCAGCTCTGATAAAGTTCATGAAGTTTTCAACCCCTCGACATCTGCAGCGGAGAATCTTCGAGCAGAAGTTATCCAAGTCCTGTCCATCTGTTAGACATACAAATTAGTTCTTCTACTAGATATTACAGGAAAAACATATATGCTTTTTTATGAAGTCCAGAAAAAAATACCTAGGTCGATGTCTAAAGCTATGGCAAGATATTTGGACGAGCAGATCTAAGTAACGAAATACATGTAAAGATAATTCAGCAAACAGATTTGAGTGCCAAATTATGGCAGTCTGTTTCAACAGTCAATGAGGCCGAGCACACAGCCATCGAACTATCGAAGGCCATCGCAGCAACAAAGATCAAGTATAAAACGGTGTAGAGCTATTTCACCTAACAGATTGGCTACTGGACCATGGCAATCTACGTCACAATAAATATATGGCGGGATATTTTAGCAACTAATCATCCTTGGCATGCCATCTCAGCTAAGCAGATTGAGTGCAGAACAGGGCAAGGAAGCTTCTTAAGCAGAGCATATTGACAGTAAACTACTTCGGCAAACAGTGAGATTAACAGTGTCTATCAGCTAACATTCAGCGCTACACCGACATGAACGGGGCCTCGGTCTAGAATGTGTACCGTGGGAGAAGCTGACCGCCGTGCGTCTCCACACGAACGTCGCCAGCGGTGGCGGCACTGACCGTCGTGCGCCTCCACAAGAACATACCCAGAGGTGGCGACGCGGCTAGCGGACGGCAGTCTACGAGAGCGTACTGTGGGAGCGAGAGGATCGCCGAACCGCGGCGCCGACGTATCGGCACGGCGGGGAGGGCGGCTTTGGCAGAGCGAATGGAGTGGAGGGGGACAGGGGGGAGGGGGTTTGGGGAATATTATTGGCTAGTTGGCCGAAGGGCGGTTGAATCGGATTTGGGGGGAATTTTGGGGTGTGGGGGAGGATTTTCGCGCGGTGGGCGGGGGGAGTTTGGCGCATGGTCGGTTTCTCCAAGTGCAGTCCGATGTGTCAGTGAAGAGGCAAGCCGAAGCGCGTTCCGTTTGCGTGAGCCGTGTGTAGGACCGAACGTGTGTGGGGTGCAATGCGACCGTGACAGGAGTGTTGTGAGTGTACCGCCTTTTTTCCTTTTAAACTAGGTGCTTCGCCCCCTCAAAAAAAATTATTGCTTCGCATGATCCATCGATACTACTACTAGTAACCCGGTAATCCCGACTAAAAGGCGCGGCCGGGTCTTTTCCCGCGCGATATGCTGGGAGGTTGGCTTAGTTGGGTTTTTTAGGACGAGTAATGCTACACCTATGTAATCCCAGTTACGTACTTAACGTAATGTGAAACGTGTGAGCTGTTGATTGTAGATTGGCGGGAGGGAGGGGCCCACCACCATTGTCAGGACCCCGACTCAATGCCACATCGATCTAGCATGTAACACCTCATATCACTTTGCGGCCTCACGCACGGTATCCCCACGGGTGTCGCATTACCTTTGCCCGGGACCGTTTGCGCCTTTTGGCACACGTATATGACAGTGTCGCTAGCATCCATATGATAAGGAGCCCGGGCTGACATGGCTAGTCGTAAACCCAAAGTGGCACAAACTTACAGGGACAGGCATCCATGACCCAGCATCGAACGTGTCGGTCATCAGCGAGTGAATCCAGGCTGTAGCACTGGGCTAGCAGGACTCCGGTGAACCGGGCTGTAGCGGGCTAACAGGACTCCGGTATTCATCGCGTGACATTTCCCCGAAGGTACAGACACAGGAACGAAGGACACATGCCGGCCAGCCTAAGTGTCCCGGAGCAGTAGCAAGCTACCATGGCTCGGTGGAAACACTAGGAGACATTTCCCGGTAAGAGAGGCTACCAAGGATAAACAACTAGGTTGTCAGATCCCACACATACCAAGCATTTCAATAACATACACACAATATGCTCGATATGTGCAAATACAACATGGCATCACAACATGACTCTACAACTCAAGTATTTTAATCAATAGGCTCCGAGGAGCGAGATATTACAAACATGGGTCTCACGACCCAACAATCAGAGCATACAAGTCAAAGCACAAGCGGAAGCTATCATGTCTGGGTACAGACATCTATAAATGAAAAAGGCCGAGAAGCCTGACTATCTATCAGATCCTGCCGAGGGCACAAGATCGTAGCTGAGGTAACAAGCTAAACGTCGAAGTCCACGTGGAACTACTAGTGAGACTGAAGTCTCTCTGCAAAAACATAAAATAGGCAAACGTGAGTACAAATGTACCCAGCAAGACTTACATCAGAACTAACTACATATGCATCATTTTCAACAAAGGGATGGTGGGGTTTAACTGCAGCAAGCCAGCTTTGACTCGGTGGCTATCCTAAACTACGACTGCAAGCGACTCTTTTGAGGTGGCGCACACGAGTCCACATATTCACCATATCAATACACCACTATGGATCCGCTCCCGTCTCCCTACGAGAACGCCATCCATAGCACTCACGCTTATCTTGCGCATTTTAAAGTATCCACTTTCACTTGTCTATGAACTGATATAAGCAACCCAGAAGTCCTTTACCGCGGACACGGCTATTCGAATAGATGATGTTAACCCTGCAGGGGTGTACTTCTTCATACATGTTTCTGAAGGAAATATGCCCTAGAGGCAATAATAAAGTTATTATTTATTTCCTTATAATCATGATAAATGTTTATTATTCATGCTAGAATTGTATTTTCCGGAAACATAATACATGTGTGAATACATAGACAAACAGAGTGTCACTAGTATGCCTCTACTTGACTAGCTCGTTAATCAAAGATGGTTATGTTTCCTAACCATGAACAATGAGTTGTTATTTGATTAACGAGGTCACATCATTAGTAGAATGATCTGATTGACATGACCCATTCCATTAGCTTAGCACCTGATCGTTTAGTATGTTGCTATTGCTTTCTTCATGACTTATACATGTTCCTACGACTATGAGATTATGCAACTCCCGTTTACCGGAGGAACACTTTGGGTACTACCAAACGTCACAACGTAAATGGGTGATTATAAAGGAGTACTACAGGTGTCTCCAATGGTCGATGTTGGGTTGGCGTATTTCGAGATTAGGATTTGTCACTCCGATTGTCGGAGAGGTATCTCTGGGCCCTCTCGGTAATACACATCACATAAGCCTTGCAAGCATTACAACTAATATGTTAGTTGTGAGATGATGTATTACGGAACGAGTAAAGAGACTTGCCGTTAACGAGATTGAACTAGGTATTGGATACCGACGATCGAATCTCGGGCAAGTAACATACCGATGACAAAGGGAACAACGTATGTTGTTATGCGGTCTGACCGATAAAGATCTTCGTAGAATATGTAGGAGCCAATATGGGCATCCAGGTCCCGCTATTGGTTATTGACCAGAGACATGTCTCGGTCATGTCTACATTGTTCTCGAACCCGTAGGGTCCGCACGCTTAAGGTTACGATGACAGTTATATTATGAGTTTATGCATTTTGATGTACCGAAGGTTGTTCGGAGTCCCGGATGTGATCACGGACATGACGAGGAGTCTCGAAATGGTCGAGACGTAAAGATTGATATATTGGAAGCCTATGTTTGGACATCGGAAGTGTTCCGGGTGAAATCGGGATTTTACCGGGTTACCGGGAGGTTACCGGAACCCCCCGGGAGCCATATGGGCCATCATGGGCCTTAGTGGAAAGGAGAAAGGGGCAGCCCAAGGTGGCTGCGCCTCTTTCCCCTCCCCTAGTCCTATTAGGACTAGGAGAAGGTGGCCGGCCCCCCTCTCTCCCTTCCCCTCCGAGGAATCCTAGTTGGACTAGGATTGGGGGGAGGAATCCTACTCCCAGAGGGAGTAGGACTCTCCTGCGCCTCCCTCTTTGGCCGGCCAGCCTCCCCTCCTCTCCTCCTTTATATACGGAGGCAGGGGCACCTCTAAACACACAAGTTGACACAAGTTGATCCACGTGATCGATTCCTTAGCCGTGTGCGGTGCCCCCTGCCACCATATTCCTCGATAATACTGTAGCGGAGTTTAGGCGAAGCCCTGCTGCTGTAGTTCATCAAGATCGTCACCACGCCGTCGTGCTGACGAAACTCTTCCCCGACACTTTGCTGGATCGGAGTCCGGGGATCGTCATCGAGCTGAACGTGTGCTCGAACTCGGAGGTGCCGTAGTTTCGGTGCTTGATCGGTTGGATCGTGAAGACGTACGACTACTTCCTCTACGTCGTGTCATTGCTTCCGCAGTCGGTCTGCGTTGGGTACGTAGACAACACTCTCCTCTCGTTGCTATGCATCACATGATCCTGTGTGCGCGTAGGAAATTTTTTGAAATTACTACGAAACCCAACAGTGGCATCCGAGCCTAGGTTAATGATGTTGATGTTATATGCACGAGTAGAACACAAGTGAGTTGTGGACGATACAAGTCATACTGCCTACCAGCATGTCATATTTTGGTTCAGCGGTATTGTTGGACGAGACGACCCGGACCAACCTTACGCGTACGCTTACGCGAGACCGGTTCCCTCGACGTGCTTTGCACAGAGATGGCTTGCGGGCGACTGCCTCTCCAACTTTAGTTGAACCAAGTATGGCTACGCCCGGTCCTTGCGAAGGTTAAAACGGAGTCTATTTGACAAACTATCGTTGTGGTTTTGATGCGTAGGTGAGATTGGTTCTTACTTAAGCCCGTAGCAGCCACGTAAAACATGCAACAACAAAGTAGAGGACGTCTAACTTGTTTTTGCAGGGCATGTTGTGATGTGATATGGTCAAGGCATGATGCTGAATTTTATTGTATGAGATGATCATGTTTTGTAACCAAGTTATCGGCAACTGGCAGGAGCCATATGGTTGTCGCTTTATTGTATGCAATGCAATCGCGATGTAATGCTTTACTTTATTACTAAACGGTAGTGATAGTCGTGGAAGCATAAGATTGGCGAGACGACAACGATGCTACGATGGAGATCAAGGTGTCGCGCCGGTGACGATGGTGATCATGACGGTGCTTCGGAGATGGAGATCACAAGCACAAGATAATGATGGCCATATCATATCACTTATATTGATTGCATGTGATGTTTATCTTTTTATGCATCTTATCTTGCTTTGATTGACGGTAGCATTATAAGATGATCTCTCACTAAATTATCAAGAAGTGTTCTCCCTGAGTATGCACCGTTGCAAAAGTTCTTCGTGCTGAGACACCACGTGATGATCGGGTGTGATAGGCTCTACGTTCAAATACAACGGGTGCAAAACAGTTGCGCACGCAGAATACTCAGGTTAAACTTGACGAGCCTAGCATATGCAGATATGGCCTCGGAACACGGAGACCGAAAGGTCGAGCGTGAATCATATAGTAGATATGATCAACATAATGATGTTCACCGATGAAACTACTCCATCTCACGTGATGATCGGACATGGTTTAGTTGATTTGGATCACGTGATCACTTAGAGGATTAGAGGGATGTCTATCTAAGTGGGAGTTCTTTAATAATATGATTAATTGAACTTAAAATTTATCATGAACTTAGTCCCTGATAGTATCTTGCTTGTTTATGTTGATTGTAGATAGATGGCTCGTGCTGTTGTTCCGTTAAATTTTAATGCGTTCCTTGAGAAAGCAAAGTTGAAAGATGATGGTAGCAATTACACGGACTGGGTCCGTAACTTGAGGATTATCCTCATTGCTGCACAGAAGAATTACGTCCTGGAAGCACCGCTGGGTGCCAGGCCTGCTGCTGGAGCAACGCCAGATGTTATGAACGTCTGGCAGAGCAAAGCTGATGACTACTCGATAGTTCAGTGTGCCATGCTTTACGGCTTAGAATCGGGACTTCAACGACGTTTTGAACGTCATGGAGCATATGAGATGTTCCAGGAGTTGAAGTTAATATTTCAAGCAAATGCCCGGATTGAGAGATATGAAGTCTCCAATAAGTTCTATAGCTGCAAGATGGAAGAGAACAGTTCTGTCAGTGAGCATATACTCAAAATGTCTGGGTATAATAATCACTTGATTCAATTGGGAGTTAATCTTCCAGATGATTGCGTCATTGACAGAATTCTCCAATCACTGCCACCAAGCTACAAGAGCTTCGTGATGAACTATAATATGCAAGGGATGAACAAGACTATTCCCGAGCTCTTCGCAATGCTAAAAGCTGCGGAGGTAGAAATCAAGAAGGAGCATCAAGTGTTGATGGTTAACAAGACCACTAGTTTCAAGAAAAAGGGCAAAGGGAAGAAAAAGGGGAACTTCAAAAAGAACGGCAAGCAAGTTGCTGCTCAAGAGAAGAAACCCAAGTCTAGACCTAAGCCTGAAACTGAGTGCTTCTACTGCAAGCAGACTGGTCACTGGAAGCGGAACTGCCCCAAGTATTTGGCGGATAAGAAGGATGGCAAGGTGAACAAAGGTATATGTGATATACATGTTATTGATGTGTACCTTACCAATGCTCGCAGTAGCACCTGGGTATTTGATACTGGTTCTGTTGCTAATATTTGCAACTCGAAACAGGGACTACAGAATAAGCGGGCACTGGCAAAGGACGAGGTGACGATGCGCGTGGGAAACGGTTCCAAAGTCGATGTGATCGCGGTCGGCACGCTACCTCTACATCTACCTTCGGGATTAATATTAGACCTAAATAATTGTTATTTGGTGCCAGCGTTGAGCATGAACATTATATCTGGATCTTGTTTAATGCGAGACGGTTATTCATTTAAATCAGAGAATAATGGTTGTTCTATTTATATGAGTAATATCTTTTATGGTCATGCACCCTTGAAGAGTGGTCTATTCTTACTAAATCTCGATAGTAGTAATACACATATTCATAATGTTGAAACCAAAAGA
Source organism: Triticum aestivum (assembly GCF_018294505.1). Classification (NCBI taxonomy): domain Eukaryota; kingdom Viridiplantae; phylum Streptophyta; class Magnoliopsida; order Poales; family Poaceae; genus Triticum; species Triticum aestivum. The sequence goes on along the minus strand of NC_057809.1, from coordinate 540,744,591 downwards.
TACAGAGTTGATAATGAAAGTGCAACTTATTTGTGGCACTGTCGTTTAGGTCATATCGGTGTAAAACGCATGAAGAAACTCCATACTAATGGACTTTTGGAACCACTTGATTATGAATCACTTGGTACTTGCGAACCGTGCCTCATGGGCAAGATGACTAAAACACCGTTCTCCGGTACTATGGAGAGAGCAACAGATTTGTTGGAAATCATACATACCGATGTATGTGGTCCGATGAATATTGAGGCTCGTGGCGGATATCGTTATTTTCTCACCTTCACAGATGATTTGAGCAGATATGGATATATCTACTTAATGAAGCATAAGTCTGAAACATTTGAAAAGTTCAAAGAATTTCAGAGTGAAGTTGAAAATCATCGTAACAAGAAAATAAAGTTTCTACGATCTGATCGTGGAGGAGAATATTTGAGTTACGAGTTTGGTGTACATTTGAAAAACTGTGGAATAGTTTCGCAACTCACGCCCCCCGGAACACCACAGCGTAATGGTGTGTCCGAACGTCGTAATCGTACTTTACTAGATATGGTGCGATCTATGATGTCTCTTACAGATTTACCGCTATCATTTTGGGGATATGCTTTAGAGACGGCCGCATTCACGTTAAATAGGGCACCATCAAAATCCGTTGAGACGACGCCTTATGAACTATGGTTTGGCAAGAAACCAAAGTTGTCGTTTCTTAAAGTTTGGGGCTGCGATGCTTATGTGAAAAAACTTCAACCTGATAAGCTCGAACCCAAATCGGAGAAATGTGTATTCATAGGATACCCAAAGGAAACTGTTGGGTACACCTTCTATCACAGATCCGAAGGCAAAACATTTGTTGCTAAGAATGGATCATTTCTAGAGAAGGAGTTTCTCTCGAAAGAAGTGAGTGGGAGGAAAGTAGAACTTGACGAGGTAACTGTACCTGCTCCCTTACTGGAAAGTAGTTCATCACAGAAAACTGTTTCAGTGACACCTACACCAGTTAGTGAGGAAGCCAATGATAATGATCATGAAACTTCAGATCAAGATACTACTGAACTTCGTAGATCAACCAGAGTAAGATCCGCACCAGAGTGGTACGGTAATCCTGTTCTGGAGGTCATGCTACTAGATCATGATGAACCTACGAACTATGAAGAAGCGATGGTGAGCCCAGATTCCGCAAAGTGGCTAGAAGCCATGAAATCTGAGATGGGATCCATGTATGAGAACAAAGTATGGACTTTGGTTGACTTGCCCGATGATCGGCAAGCGATTGAGAATAAATGGATCTTTAAGAAGAAGACTGACGCTGATGGTAATGTTACTGTCTACAAAGCTCGACTTGTCGCAAAAGGTTTTCGGCAAGTTCAAGGAATTGACTACGATGAGACCTTCTCACCCGTAGCGATGCTTAAGTCCGTCCGAATCATGTTAGCAATTGCCGCATTTTATGATTATGAAATTTGGCAAATGGATGTCAAAACTGCATTCCTGAATGGATTCCTGGAAGAAGAGTTGTATATGATGCAACCAGAAGGTTTTGTCGATCCAAAGGGAGCTAACAAAGTGTGCAAGCTCCAGCGATCCATTTATGGACTGGTGCAAGCCTCTCGGAGTTGGAATAAACGTTTTGATAGTGTGATCAAAGCATTTGGTTTTATACAGACTTTTGGAGAAGCCTGTATTTACAAGAAAGTGAGTGGGAGCTCTGTAGCATTTCTGATATTATATGTGGATGACATATTACTGATTGGAAATGATATAGAATTTCTGGATAGCATAAAGGGATACTTGAATAAAAGTTTTTCAATGAAAGACCTCGGTGAAGCTGCTTACATATTAGGCATTAAGATCTATAGAGACAGATCAAGACGCTTAATTGGACTTTCACAAAGCACATACCTTGACAAAATTTTGAAGAAATTCAAAATGGATCAAGCAAAGAAAGGGTTCTTGCCTGTGTTACAAGGTGTGAAATTGAGTAAGACTCAATGCCCGACCACTGCAGAAGATAGAGAGAATATGAAAGATGTTCCCTATGCATCAGCCATAGGCTCTATCATGTATGCAATGCTGTGTACCAGACCTGATGTGTGACTTGCTATAAGTTTAGCAGGGAGGTACCAAAGTAATCCAGGAATGGATCACTGGACAGCGGTCAAGAACATCCTGAAATACCTGAAAAGGACTAAGGATATGTTTCTCGTATATGGAAGTGACAAAGAGCTCATCGTAAAAGGTTACGTTGATGCAAGCTTTGACACTGATCCGGACGATTCTAAATCGCAAACCGGATACGTGTTTACATTAAACGGTGGAGCTGTCAGTTGGTGCAGTTCTAAACAAAGCGTCGTAGCGGGATCTACATGTGAAGCGGAATACATAGCTGCTTCGGAAGCAGCAAATGAAGGAGTCTGGATGAAGGAGTTCATATCCGATCTAGGTGTCATACCTAGTGCATCGGGTCCAATGAAAATCTTTTGTGACAATACTGGTGCAATTGCCTTGGCAAAGGAATCCAGATTTCACAAAAGGACCAAACACATCAAGAGACGCTTCAACTCCATCCGGGATCTAGTCCAGGTGGGAGACATAGAGATTTGCAAGATACATACGGATCTGAATATTGCAGACCCGTTGACTAAGCCTCTTCCACGAGCAAAACATGATCAGCACCAAAGCTCCATGGGTGTTAGATTCATTACAGTGTAATCTAGATTATTGACTCTAGTGCAAGTGGGAGACTGAAGGAAATATGCCCTAGAGGCAATAATAAAGTTATTATTTATTTCCTTATAATCATGATAAATGTTTATTATTCATGCTAGAATTGTATTTTCCGGAAACATAATACATGTGTGAATACATAGACAAACAGAGTGTCACTAGTATGCCTCTACTTGACTAGCTCGTTAATCAAAGATGGTTATGTTTCCTAACCATGAACAATGAGTTGTTATTTGATTAACGAGGTCACATCATTAGTAGAATGATCTGATTGACATGACCCATTCCATTAGCTTAGCACCTGATCGTTTAGTATGTTGCTATTGCTTTCTTCATGACTTATACATGTTCCTACGACTATGAGATTATGCAACTCCCGTTTACCGGAGGAACACTTTGGGTACTACCAAACGTCACAACGTAAATGGGTGATTATAAAGGAGTACTACAGGTGTCTCCAATGGTCGATGTTGGGTTGGCGTATTTCGAGATTAGGATTTGTCACTCCGATTGTCGGAGAGGTATCTCTAGGCCCTCTCGGTAATACACATCACATAAGCCTTGCAAGCATTACAACTAATATGTTAGTTGTGAGATGATGTATTACGGAACGAGTAAAGAGACTTGCCGTTAACGAGATTGAACTAGGTATTGGATACCGACGATCGAATCTCGGGCAAGTAACATACCGATGACAAAGGGAACAACGTATGTTGTTATGCGGTCTGACCGATAAAGATCTTCGTAGAATATGTAGGAGCCAATATGGGCATCCAGGTCCCGCTATTGGTTATTGACCAGAGACATGTCTCGGTCATGTCTACATTGTTCTCGAACCCGTAGGGTCCGCACGCTTAAGGTTACGATGACAGTTATATTATGAGTTTATGCATTTTGATGTACCGAAGGTTGTTCGGAGTCCCGGATGTGATCACGGACATGACGAGGAGTCTCGAAATGGTCGAGACGTAAAGATTGATATATTGGAAGCCTATGTTTGGACATCGGAAGTGTTCCGGGTGAAATCGGGATTTTACCGGGTTACCGGGAGGTTACCGGAACCCCCCGGGAGCCATATGGGCCATCATGGGCCTTAGTGGAAAGGAGAAAGGGGCAGCCCAAGGTGGCTGCGCCTCTTTCCCCTCCCCTAGTCCTATTAGGACTAGGAGAAGGTGGCCGGCCCCCCTCTCTCCCTTCCCCTCCGAGGAATCCTAGTTGGACTAGGATTGGGGGGAGGAATCCTACTCCCAGAGGGAGTAGGACTCTCCTGCGCCTCCCTCTTTGGCCGGCCAGCCTCCCCTCCTCTCCTCCTTTATATACGGAGGCAGGGGCACCTCTAAACACACAAGTTGACACAAGTTGATCCACGTGATCGATTCCTTAGCCGTGTGCGGTGCCCCCTGCCACCATATTCCTCGATAATACTGTAGCGGATTTTAGGCGAAGCCCTGCTGCTGTAGTTCATCAAGATCGTCACCACGCCGTCGTGCTGACGAAACTCTTCCCCGACACTTTGCTGGATCGGAGTCCGGGGATCATCATCGAGCTGAACGTGTGCTCGAACTCGGAGGTGCCGTAGTTTCGGTGCTTGATCGGTTGGATCGTGAAGACGTACGACTACTTCCTCTACGTCGTGTCATTGCTTCCGCAGTCGGTCTGCGTTGGGTACGTAGACAACACTCTCCTCTCGTTGCTATGCATCACATGATCCTGTGTGCGCGTAGGAAAATTTTTTGAAATTACTACGAAACCCAACAGTTTCCACCACTTAGCGTCTGCACACGACATGTGCTCGGCAGACTTCAAGCGAAAGCCGACGTGGGTATAGACCACGACCTACCTAAGCACTCAAGTCTCTAGTCCAGGTTTATCGCCTATTCGGGTTCCATCCATGAGGAGATCCGGCCGGAGTTTCGCTCACAGCCCCAAACGATGTGAACAGGGTTCCGTGACACCAAACGGGCGCCCGGTATACCCGGCCACGTGCCTACCGCATCACAGCCCACCCCTACGGTCAGCGCTGTCCACGGCCTCCAGCATACTACAAACACCAGAAACTACTTGCAACTCCTGGACAGAGGACAAGGGTGAATAAGAAGTCGAGCGGGGTCATATTTCAGGGCCCAATGTATGGTAGTAGCTGAATCATGGATCACAAACACAGAACTCAGTTCCTGAGGATGGCTTCAATGAGACAACCCACCATGTACTCCTACATGGCCTCTCACCGACACCTTTTACCAAATCATGTTCACACACTTAGCTCACACACAGTAGGACATGTTCACCCGCCTCTGATTCATCCCCGATGAATCAGACCTGACTCAACTCTAAGCAGTAGCAGGCATGACAAACAAACATGAATGAGTAGGCACAACAGGGCTCAAACAACTCCTACTCATGCTAGTGGGTTTCATCTATTTACTGTGGCAATGACAGGTCATGCAAAGGATAAAGGGGTTCAGCTACCGCAGCAAGTAACAAATATGTCGTTGTTGTCCTAATGCAGTAAAAGAGAGCAGGAGCGAGAGAGTGGGATTTTATCGGAATGAACAAGGGGGTTTTGCTTGCCTGGCACTTCTGAAGATAACATTGAGTCTTCATCAGTGTCAACAATCACATCATCGGTATCACGTCTATCGAGAGGGGACAAATACCGGCAACACCGAAGGGAACACAATCAATGCAATGCACAATATGATGCATGATCATGACATGGCAAAATGAATGTGTTTTGAGCTAATGCAACTAGCAACAGATTAAATGAAGTTGGTTTGAATACAAGATTCAAATTTAAACTCCATATGTGATTATTCAAATGCCATTTAATTGATTTGTGCTAAACAGCAGCTATAAGTTGTTCTAACATGCATGAAAATGGTACAGATGGATTCCTTGAATTTTTCTGATAATTTTTCATATATAAATTATTTAATTTGGAGTTACGGTTAATTTTCTATGAATTATTGAAGTTTATACAATTTTCTGGAATTTCCTGATTATTAATAAATCCAGTAATTGAATTAATACGCCAGCCTGACGTCATAGTGACGTCAGCAGGTCAACGTGGCACAGTCCGGTCAAACCTGACCAGTGGGGTCCACTGGTCAGTGACAGGGGGTTAACAGGGGTTTATTTAGTTTAATTAAAAGGATTAAGACACTAGGGCCCACATGTCAGTGTCTATTAAACTAACTAATATTTAGTTAGCACTAATCCTAGCCTAATTAGCCGGGCGGGCCCGCAGGTCAGTGAGAGAGAGGGGGGGTCAAACCTGGCAGTGGGGTCAACCCACGCCGGTCATCGGGTCAGCGGTCGCCGGCGTTTAGCCGCCGGCGAGTCCAGACGCGGCGGAGGGCTCGGAAACGAGCCACATGGCATCGTTTCGGCCGCGGTTTGTTGCATTCGAACGCGCGCAGTGGCGTGCATCTAGTGGTGGCGGTGACAGGTGCTGGGGTGGCCGGAAAAGTGGTCGGCGACGAGGTTTGGCGGCGGCAGCAGCTCGGGCAATCCTGGGGTGGCGCTATAGAGCACTAGAGAAGAGACCGAAGGGCGCTGCGGGCTCCTGGGAGGGCGGCGAACATGGTGACGCGCTCAGGCGCACGCTGGGATGGCCCTGGCCACGGCAACGACATGGCACGGCGGCGGCAGGCTCGGCCGTGGTCGGAAGATGGAGCTAGGGGACGGGAACAGAGGGGGCGAGCAAAGAGGAGGCAGCATGAGCTCACAGGGAGACCGATGAGGAGGTCAGCGAGCTCGGGGGCGTCTTCGGTGCTGCGAATCGAACGGCGGGATCGCCGGCCGTGGCGATGAAGATGGCGGTGATGGCGTGGCTTCAGGGCACCCGGCGTCGCGTGCGTCGTGGTAGAGCTTCCCGGATCCAAGGCGGAGCTCGTGGCCTAACTGGCTGGGCGTGGGGATGCTGGTGGCTCCGGTGGTACTCGTCGGCGGTCTCGGTGCATCCGGGGATGAGCGAGGGAGAGAGACAGAAGAGGGAGAGGGGATGCAGCGAGTGAGGGAAAGGAGAGAGGGGACACGGGGCGTCGTCGTGGCGCGAATTAGGACGAAGGGCGGCCTCCAGCGCGAAGCAGGAGGTGGCCGGGGCTCTCGGGCGCGCGCCACGCCTCGCCTCTGCCTTCTGGCAGAGGAAGAAGAGGACAAGGGGGGGGGGAAGGTGGGCTGGGCTGGGCCGCGGGAGAAGCTGGGCCAGGCAGGTAAGCAGGTAAGTGGCCCAGGTGGCCTCTCTCCCCCCTTTTTTTCTATTTGTTTCTCTTTTCTATTTCTGTAGTTTTGTTTTGATTTAGTTTAGCAACTAAATCATTTAAATAAATTCTGTAGATTTTTATGTGGCTTGCTAAAATATATACAAAGCCACTCACAAACCTCCAGAATTATTGGAGTCATATTTAATATATATTTAAATATAAATCCAAAGAAAATAGTTATTGGATTAATTCAAATGGCCAAAATAATTATCTCTGTGACTCCAAAAATATTGGTTTAAATTTTACCTCTTACCAATATTTCCATGGAATAACAGGAACATTTTCTTGGACACATTTGAGAAGATTTAATTGTTGGTTATTTTTAGAGGTTTCCTGAGGCTTTTGAAAATTCCTCAATTCAAATTTCATTTGAATTTAAACATGATGCACACACCAGACAGTACCAGAAGCTAGGGATGTGACAACTCACCCCCACTAAACAAGAATCTCGTCTCGAGATTCAAGCGTAGGGTAAGGTGAAGGGGAAACGCAAACTAGTATAATCTTCACGATCCAGGGTGCACTTCAAATGAACGTTGGTTTGAACACCATTTTGTCTTGTCGTCTTGCTCTGAGAACTCCAGCTAATCATGACAAGGAGAGGAAAGGAAAACTCTGGAAGGATCGGTCTTCTCGAAGATCGAACAACTCAGGATTAACTTCCGGAATGAGACATAGAACCATCTCTCGGGTTGAGACACGAGATACACATCAAGAGGGGTGGAAAGAAACGGATGACGAAGGTTCACTAGGTAGACAACAATTCCACACCTAGGAAGGTGGTAAACGATTGTCAACATAGCGAGGAGTTGAGTTGCCATGATACCACGACGAAACATCCTGGAGGGGGGGGTGATTCGTAGATTATTATCTTAAGTGGCAAAAAGAATTACCTTTGATATAGAGATCATTGAAACTCTTTATACCAGCTTAAGGCAAATCATAATCGATCATTTAGAGGGGTTCGGTAGAATGGCATACTCAAACTTGGATGATGTGGATTACCTTGTTGAAGACAACGTAATGGATGAATTTTGCTTATCACCGGAAATGGAAGAGACCCATGGTAGAATGGCACATTGGCGGTGCAAGCTGGGAACAAAATGCAAATGCTGGGAATGATTCTGGTAACGGGGGAAGAACCCAACAAAAGAGAGTGAATTCACTGTTGGAGTGGTTATAGCATAACCGAGGAAATCTGGGGCAATCCCAGCTAGTGCCGATGATAAGACGTAGCGCTTGTGCGTGCTCTCAAGAACTTGAGCATTTCCACAATCATCAAGGTTTTATCAACAACCGCGTTAAGGGTGCTGACAACACAACATACTACCATGATGAATAGCGATGGACGATGCAGATGCGAAGGAGGATAACACTTTCTCATATTTCACCTTAGCAAGGCCAAGCAAATAAATTCTGGAAGATCGACCGAGAGACATTTAGCACTCCGCTTCTAATGTTCTCCTTGATGTGCTAGTATAACCCATTCATAGATATGGTTTGATATCTAAAACATCAAGTAAAAGGTCGGACTTCGGGAACACAAAAATCCATAGGGGCAACTAGGGAGTAAATCCTACGAAATCCCTATGGGGAGGTGGTCAACTTCATCAATCAAGATATTATAATAACAGGTCTTCCGGCTGGGTGTGTGGGCCACGACATCCACTTTACCGATTATCGCGCGACCAATATTATAATTCTTGGGAAATATTCCAACCATCATATCTGCCTGAGATTCAGATCTGGTTGGTGTCAGGATATTCCAGACTCATCGAGTCTAGGAAGAAAAACGGCAGTTTGCAACACAAATTGACGAGATGACGTTGCGAGATTCTCGGGAAATGAACTACGATAGCAAGCTCCAAAACATGAGCTGGTTCTGCTACAAACATGTGAACACGTTGTCCCAGACAAGCATGACCACGTGGTAGTCTTATAACAAAACACTACCGAGTTCAGGAGGGGGAACCATCAACGAGGGTATCGAAGTTCTTTCATAAGTCCGGATTAGCTCTTATGAAGGAACTCCTTCTCCTTGAACAAATCAATCAGTGGCTTGGTGTGCTAGGGATACATATAGATTGAAGGTTGCAAGTCTTCAAACCACAGCATTCTTCGCACGTGTGCATGACTGATTTGGAATGATTCCAAAGAAAGCAACATTGACTTTCTCGAATCCACGGCGGCAACTTGCATCAGATGCACATGAATTAAAGGAAGTCACTACCTTCATCCAAACATATGCTTCATGAGCTAGCATGAACAAATGCTTTCAAAAGTTTCCAACACTAGCTTAATGTTCAGCAAAATTATGGAGAAGACAAGGATGTTGTCAATGGGCACAACAACAATTCATCTGGGTTTCCTTTTAAAAGGAATTCCATAGTTAAGTGAACAAGTGATAGCATTGGTCAGACCCAAAAGATATAATGGTGTATGCTCGAGGGATCAACCACGAGTAAGACAACATTACGAATATCGTTGGTTCTGGTCTGATTTGACGATAGCCCACACTCAAATCAAAGGATTGATAAGACAATAGGTCCAGCAACTGATCACAAGGACCAATCGATGAAGATATCATCTTTCTTCAACACACACTACACAAGAATATCCCTTTGGAACGAACTAAGTCAGACAAGCTTTTATCTTCCAACTCTCCAAGTTGTTGTCTAGCTTAACCAACTAGCTCAGGGATATCTAACACCGATTCTTGGAGAGAAGGTGGTTCACAAGAAACCAACTTGATCACGAACTCAACATAGCGGTCAGGTGACAACCCGGTAACACCTCCAAGAAGATATTTGGAAAGTCACGAACCACCGGTATGTTACTAAGCTCGAGAACAATCTTGCTTTTGAGGGCAAGACGATATGATCAAATGAGTGAGGACTTGACAAGATCCTAACTCATCAATCGAAGGGTGCACCGAAATAAGGACTAGGTAGCACGATCAGTATTAGAAGGATGATTCGAAAACCAACATACTAGGAATGAAATTATTATCCTTTAACTACCAAGCAACAGAGTTGCTAGCAGTATTGATTTCACACATCACAATTCATTTGTCGGTATTCCGGTTGCATCAACACGAGGGCCGAGGAATGAACAGTGATGGCAAGAAGTGTCACTGTACCAAGAGTTCATGGGATGGTGTGCAATTCCTATAACAATCTCGATATAAAATATGTAATACTCCAAGGTAGAGCAGAACCAAAAGCTGGATTGGCATTTGATCTGCGGAATACAACTACTTTGACCCAATCCTAGATAAGGAAGAGGTACTGGAGTTTGTTTCTCCTAGTCATTCCGGAATAGAATGGCTTGACGGACCACAAGAGTAATAGGCATCAATAAACGAACACACGCATACTCTTGACTATCAATTGATAGACGAAGGTCAGAATGCAACTAAAGAGAACAACTCAAAGGAACATATAATTTTCTGAGTTGTGGATGCATAGATTAGTATGTCGAACCAAGTTCAACATATTTCTTCCGGATAACCCATGCGGAAAGGTAGAACTGGCAGAGCCACAATATATAATGGAGAACTCATCAAAAATAATCCTGTTGTGATATTTCAGTTCAACGAGGAACTTCTGCCATAAGTAGTTCATGGTATTTGGAAGAAGAAGATACCACGGACTTCAAGGACTATCGCAAAGGTTACTAATATCCTGAAGGCACTAACAGTTACTATCAACACAAAGTAGGTGGAGTGAATCTCGGGTTCAAGAACCCAGGAACAGAATACCTACTACTAAGTAGCATCACGGGATGCTTCCGAGAATAAAGGCCAGAATCTTCACACTAGGACACAAATCATGGCTAGACCACTAGATGATCCCCTGAGACACCTAGGGTCATAATAATTATTCCAACATAATGTCAAGGCAATAGAATACCTCAACTCAACAATTAGTGTGATTGAGCTGGCATAAAGGAACATCGAAACCAGAGGGAGAGGATTTTGCAAATGCATCAGACTATTTAGAAACCTGGAATGACTCGGACAGCATAACGGCTGTAAATGCTCAGAAAAGGTTTGAGACATTCACAAAATTGGTGGCATAACCACTCAGAAGCACAATATCAAGGTTCCGAGATCAACAATTAACATACGGAAGTAGTAGGAACTGAACTGAGACTTAAATCCAACAATCTTATAAGTCTACTGATTAGTAACACGTGATCCTAATAGAAAGAAGAGATAGCCTAGTTCTTGATCCCCGCAGGAAAGATAAGATGACTCAGATCAGAAGGGCATGAGGTATAAGGAGTAAAAAAAAAGAGCCTTACGTTCCATCCCACAATCAATTCCCTTATATAACTAAAGAATTTCTAGACTCAACTTCGACCAGTTTGGCTTGGTAATCCTACAGGCAGTCAAGCTCTGATACCAACGCTGTCAGGACCCCGACTCAATGCCACATCGATCTAGCATGTAACACCTCATATCACTTTGCGGCCTCACGCACGGTATCCCCACGGGTGTCGCATTACCTTTGCCCGGGACCGTTTGCGCCTTTTGGCACACGTATATGACAGTGTCGCTAGCATCCATATGATAAGGAGCCCGGGCTGACATGGCTAGTCGTAAACCCAAAGTGGCACAGACTTACAGGGACAGGCATCCATGACCCAACATCGAACGTGTCGGTCATCAGCGAGTGAATCCAGGCTGTAGCACTGGGCTAGCAGGACTCCGGTGAACCGGGCTGTAGCGGGCTAACAGGACTCCGGTATTCATCGCGTGACATTTCCCCGAAGGGACAGACACAGGAACGAAGAAGGACACATGCCGGCCAGCCTAAGTGTCCCGGAGCAGTAGCAAGCTACCATGGCTCGGTGGAAACACTAGGAGACATTTCCCGGTAAGAGAGGCTACCAAGGATAAACAACTAGGTTGTCAGATCCCACACATACCAAGCATTTCAATAACATACACACAATATGCTCGATATGTGCAAATACAACATGGCATCACAACATGACTCTACAACTCAAGTATTTTAATCAATAGGCTCCGAGGAGCGAGATATTACAAACATGGGTCTCACGACCCAACAATCAGAGCATACCAGTCAAAGCACAAGCGGAAGCTATCATGTCTGGGTACAGACATCTATAAATGAAAAAGGCCGAGAAGCCTGACTATCTATCAGATCCTGCCGAGGGCACAAGATCGTAGCTGAGGTAACAAGCTAAACGTCGAAGTCCACGTGGAACTACTAGTGAGACTGAAGTCTCTCTGCAAAAACATAAAATAGGCAAACGTGAGTACAAATGTACCCAGCAAGACTTACATCAGAACTAACTACATATGCATCATTTTCAACAAAGGGATGGTGGGGTTTAACTGCAGCAAGCCAGCTTTGACTCGGTGGCTATCCTAAACTACGACTGCAAGCGACTCTTTTGAGGTGGCGCACACGAGTCCACATATTCACCATATCAATACACCACTATGGATCCGCTCCCGTCTCCCTACGAGAACGCCATCCATAGCACTCACGCTTATCTTGCGCATTTTAAAGTATCCACTTTCACTTGTCTATGAACTGATATAAGCAACCCAGAAGTCCTTTCCCGCGGACACGGCTATTCGAATAGATGATGTTAACCCTGCAGGGGTGTACTTCTTCATACATGTTTCCACCACTTAGCGTCTGCACACGACATGTGCTCGGCAGACTTCAAGCGAAAGCCGACGTGGGTGTAGACCACGACCTACCTAAGCACTCAAGTCTCTAGTCCAGGTTTATCGCCTATTCGGGTTCCATCCATGAGGAGATCTGGCCGGAGTTTCGCTCACAGCCCCAAACGATGTGAACAGGGTTCCGTGACACCAAACGGGCGCCCGGTATACCCGGCCACGTGCCTACCGCATCACAGCCCACCCCTACGGTCAGCGCTGTCCACGGCCTCCAGCATACTACAAACACCAGAAACTACTTGCAACTCCTGGACAGAGGACAAGGGTGAATAAGAAGTCGAGCGGGGTCATATTTCAGGGCCCAATGTATGGTAGTAGCTGAATCATGGATCACAAACACAGAACTCAGTTCCTGAGGACGGCTTCAATGAGACAACCCACCATGTACTCCTACATGGCCTCTCACCGACACCTTTTACCAAATCGTGTTCACAACTTAGCTCACACACAGTAGGACATGTTCACCCGCCTCTGATTCATCCCCGATGAATCAGACCTGACTCAACTCTAAGCAGTAGCAGGCATGACAAACAAACATGAATGAGTAGGCACAACAGGGCTCAAACAACTCCTACTCATGCTAGTGGGTTTCATCTATTTACTGTGGCAATGACAGGTCATGCAAAGGATAAAGGGGTTCAGCTACCGCAGCAAGTAACAAATATGTCGTTGTTGTCCTAATGCAGTAAAAGAGAGCAGGAGCGAGAGAGTGGGATTTTATCGGAATGAACAAGGGGGTTTTGCTTGCCTGGCACTTCTGAAGATAACATTGAGTCTTCATCAGTGTCAACGATCACATCATCAGTATCACGTCTATCGAGAGGGGACAAATACCGGCAACACCGAAGGGAACACAATCAATGCAATGCACAATATGATGCATGATCATGACATGGCAAAATGAATGTGTTTTGAGCTAATGCAACTAGCAACAGATTAAATGAAGTTGGTTTGAATACAAGATTCAAATTTAAACTCCATATGTGATTATTCAAATGCCATTTAATTGATTTGTGCTAAACAGCAGCTATAAGTTGTTCTAACATGCATGAAAATGGTACAGATGGATTCCTTGAATTTTTCTGATAATTTTTCATATATAAATTATTTAATTTGGAGTTACGGTTAATTTTCTATGAATTATTGAAGTTTATACAATTTTCTGGAATTTCCTGATTATTAATAAATCCAGTAATTGAATTAATGCGCCAGCCTGACGTCATAGTGACGTCAGCAGGTCAACGTGGCACAGTCCGGTCAAACCTGACCAGTGGGGTCCACTGGTCAGTGACAGGGGGTTAACAGGGGTTTATTTAGTTTAATTAAAAGGATTAAGACACTAGGGCCCACATGTCAGTGTCTATTAAACTAACTAATATTTAGTTAGCACTAATCCTGGCCTAATTAGCCGGGCGGGCCCGCAGGTCAGTGAGAGAGAGGGGGGGTCAAAACTGGCAGTGGGGTCAACCCACGCCGGTCATCGGGTCAGCGGTCGCCGGCGTTTAGCCGCCGGCGAGTCCAGACGCGGCGGAGGGCTCGGAAACGAGCCACATGGCATCGTTTCGGCCGCGGTTTGTTGCATTCGAACGCGCGCAGTGGCGTGCATCTAGTGGTGGCGGTGACAGGTGCTGGGGTGGCCGGAAAAGTGGTCGGCGACGAGGTTTGGCGGCGGCAGCAGCTCGGGCAATCCTGGGGTGGCGCTATAGAGCACTAGAGAAGAGACCGAAGGGCGCTGCGGGCTCCTGGGAGGGCGGCGAACATGGTGACGCGCTCAGGCGCACGCTGGGATGGCCCTGGCCACGGCAACGACATGGCACGGCGGCGGCAGGCTCGGCCGTGGTCGGAAGATGGAGCTAGGGGACGGGAACAGAGGGGGCGAGCAAAGAGGAGGCAGCAGGAGCTCACAGGGAGACCGATGAGGTGGTCAGCGAGCTCGGGGGCGTCTTCGGTGCTGCGAATCGAACGGCGGCGATCGCCGGCCGTGGCGATGAAGATGGCGGTGATGGCGTGGCTTCAGGGCACCCGGCGTCGCGTGCGTCGTGGTAGAGCTTCCCGGATCCAAGGCGGAGCTCGTGGCCTAACTGGCTGGGCGTGGGGATGCTGGTGGCTCCGGTGGTACTCGTCGGCGGTCTCGGTGCATCCAGGGATGAGCGAGGGAGAGAGACAGAAGAGGGAGAGGGGATGCAGCGAGTGAGGGAAAGGAGAGAGGGGACACGGGGCGTCGTCATGGCGCGAATTAGGACGAAGGGCGGCCTCCAGCGCGAAGCAGGAGGTGGCCGGGGCTCTCGGGCGCGCGCCACGCCTCGCCTCTGCCTTCTGGCAGAGGAAGAAGAGGACAAGGGGGGGGGGGAAGGTGGGCTGGGCTGGGCCGCGGGAGAAGCTGGGCCAGGCAGGTAAGCAGGTAAGTGGCCCAGGTGGCCTCTCTCCCCCCTTTTTTTCTATTTGTTTCTCTTTTCTATTTCTGTAGTTTTGTTTTGATTTAGTTTAGCAACTAAATCATTTAAATAAATTCTGTAGATTTTTATGTGGCTTGCTAAAATATATACAAAGCCACTCACAAACCTCCAGAATTATTGGAGTCATATTTAATATATATTTAAATATAAATCCAAAGAAAATAGTTATTGGATTAATTCAAATGGCCAAAATAATTATCTCTGTGACTCCAAAAATATTGGTTTAAATTTTACCTCTTACCAATATTTCCATGGAATAACAGGAACATTTTCTTGGACACATTTGAGAAGATTTAATTGTTGGTTATTTTTAGAGGTTTCCTGAGGCTTTTGAAAATTCCTCAATTCAAATTTCATTTGAATTTAAACATGATGCACACACCAGACAGTACCAGAAGCTAGGGATGTGACAACCATGAAAATCAGGGGAGGAGAGAGAGGCAATTTACGTTAACCCTTTCGTAGGTTCCCGTAGATGTAGAAAGATCTGAAATGCGTGAATGTGTAGTGGATGTACTATTGGAGTGCGTAAGATAATTTGTGTATGTATAGACCCTATGTGTTTATTTTACTTCGCATGTTAGATTTGTCTCGGTTCAATAAAAAGCAGAGTTGGTGATGATGGTGTGCCTGTCATTCTGCAATATAGGTCGTCCGATCTATATCTAACGGATAGGAAGGAAACTATGACAATTTTACCCGCACTCCTCTCCACATTTGCAGATAAGGCTTTCCCTCGTTAATCCTTTTCTCCCACAAGATCTTGATCTTCCGTGCAATGCACGGGCATCTTGCTAGTACTCCTACAATATGTATATTATTGTGAAAGTTCATATACACTGTCCGAGATTAATGCAAACACGGCAGATTTTCATTACATTTCGAACTTTTATAGGACAGAAAAATAAAAGAAACCCGACCCTAAACCTATTCTACGGCGGCGACCGACATCCTCCATCTGCGATCTCTATGTACGGGGGCGGGGTTCAAGACCCGTGAAGTGAAGGTGCGGTCTCCGGCAATGAAGACTAGAACACGGGATACAGACCGGCCAGTTGGCACACCATGCCCTGCCGCCTCCCATGCCCTACTCATCCTCGGAGGAGTCCCCGACCTCAGCTGTGTCGGATGTTGGACGGCGGCAAGTAGGACGCGTGGCTGACGATGCTCCCGTCGTCGGCCAACGTGGCCACCGCTTGTGCGGTCGTGTCCGCGTCCGGCTACGCCGCTATTGCGTCGTGAGAGGCGACTTGAGCGAGGGCGGCGACCTCGAGCTTCATCCCCGAAGACAAGCTCTCCCGCAGAGTGTTCGCACTTGCGGTCATGGCGGATGTGGTGCCAGGTAGAAGGACGATGCGCTATGGTGTGGAGGTTAGCTGGGCATTGCCGCTTTAAGTAGCGCATTCCGGTGAGGCCAAGCGTCCGGGTGCGTCATTAAGTCGCCGGAGTTGGTTCCTCGGGCACCGAGCCTCTTAACGACAACATACGAACGGATGGCATGAATGCGGGCAGCTGGCGCCGGCTAGGAACGCACCGCGCGACGGCGCGAGGGACGAGGGTTTTGGTGTGGCAGGGTAGTCAGATGCGGTCGTGGAAACGTTGGAGATGCCCTTTGCTCACATGCGATCCCCGCATGTCATTGAAAAAGCAAGATGACCCAGCAAGGTCTCAGATCCAGAGGATGCAGTTGGCCGCGCTACACCACTCCGCGGACGCGTCGCGGCGCCCCGTGCATCCTTGACGAGCCGGGTGTTGGGGTGTGTTTGGATTATGGCCAAAGTGCACCTTACCAAAATTTTGGTCATGACCCAAAGATTGGTCTTTGTTTGGATGGTTGCCATTTTTTGGCATGCCAATGAACTCTAGCCAACTCTAGTTCATTTTTCTTGCCAATGTCGGCCAAATCATGGGCAACCAATACCTCAACCAAAATTTTGGTCATGACCCAAAGATTGGTCTTTGTTTGGATGGTTGGCATTTCTTTAGCATTCCAATGACCTCTAGCCAACTCTAGTTCATTTTTCTTGCCAATGTCGACCAAATCATGGGCAACCAATACCTCAACCAAAATTTTGGCTACCCAATGCTTTGATGGGGCAACCTTGGGCACAAACCAAACATACTATTGGTCGTGCCACCGCACTAACGCCACCCTCGGCACACTGAAATCGACCATGTCTAGTGAGGATGAGCGTGTCGCTCACCGCGGTCGCCGTGTCCAGAGGCGGTGCTGGAGCGGCGCCACGTTGTTGGCCCCCACGACCCACATGAACGGTTGCCGGTGGCGAGGAGGTCGTGGGCCAGCTCCTCCATTGGACTAGTCTGTGCTACCTTGGGCACAAACCAAACATACCGTTGGTCGTGCCATAGCACTACCGCCACCCTCGCCACACTGAAACCGACCGTGTCTAGCGACAATATGAGCGTGTTGCTCACCGTGGTCGCCGGGTCCAGAGGCGGTGCTGGAGCTGCGCCCCGTTGTTGACCCCAACGACCCACATGAACGATTCTCGGTGGCGAGGAGGTCGTGGGCCAGCTCCTCCATTGGACTAGTCTGCGCTACATCGTCCCGACGGGTGTGCACCACATGTCGGTTTCCCTGGTTTCCCGGCCATATTCGAGCGTCAGTGCTCCGCGTTGCGCATTAGGCCTTTCACTATGTAGGCCAAGCGAGACAACCTATTATTTATTTGAGCCGGTCAAGTATAACCATGTGGCATTTGCTTATTTCTCATTCCTCTCCAACCCTCTTCTCCATCGATCATGTCGCCCTCCAGTCGAGTCCATCCTCCCGCATGCCTCATTTGAACATTCTGCTGAGTATCATTCGCATGTACCCACCCTAGTCCTCTTTCAATAGATCTCCGGACCCCGAGATGAAATCGAGAGGGAACGAGTGGGGGCACGTGATACCTAAGGCGGATTCAAAATTTTGAACCAGTGATCATAGCATCCGCAAATCATATATAAAGGGTATTCAATGTTCGTTTCATTTTTGAACGTACAATATACTCCCTCCTATCCTTTCTAGTTTACATATAAGTTTTATGTGCAGTCAAAGTATCTCTACTTTGATCAAAAAGGTATCAACATTCAACAACGCCCAATCAATATTGTTAGATTCGTACGTACTCCTAAATTTGTACTCGAGATGGTTTCCAATTTGACTATTAACAAGATTAATAGTACATGAGATGTATAATGTGAAAATTATATCATTGGAAACTCCTTTCACATACGATTTTGACTATATGCTTTGTGTAAGTTGCATGTCATATATTATTACTCTAACATTTGGTCAAAGTTAGCCTCGAAAAACACATTAGACCCTGTATGCTTTGTGTAAGTTGCATGTCATATATTGTTTCTCTAACATTTGTGTAAGTTGCATGTCATATATTATTACTCTAACATTTGGTCAAAGTAGTATAGTGGAAGTGGATCCTCTGACGTAGGTATCCATGCCTTACCCTCCCTTTCGGTCACTTACTGGCGAACCCCATGCTTGCTAGGCCCCGCATGTCAGTTACTCAATGGGTTCGGCCACGTCAGGGGATCCTCATCCGTAGTATACTCCCTTTGTTTTTATTTACTCCGCATAAAATGGAGGGAGTGGTGGTATAATAAATGGCGCGGGCGGGGGAGGGGGAGGGACGTCGGTTTGCTCTCAACTGCGGTCCCACAAGCGAGCGAAAATGCAAGACGAAGCGCGTTCCATTCGGTGAGCGACGTGGAGGGTCCATCGTGCCGGGCTGCAACATAAACGCGATAAGAGCGTGCCAGGCTGCAACGTGAAGAGTCGTCACCAGAACCACTATTCACACCAGAACCTTCGTTGCTCGGCCTACGCCAGTGTCGGGTGGTAGGTGCGACATATGCCAACGGGTGGCTTATCATTGTGGGTGCCAGTAAGACGTCGCCGGTGCCTGGAAACGGGATGAGGCGAAGACATGCATGCAGGCGAATCTTACCCAGCTTCGGGGCTCTACGTGGAGATAACACCCCTACTGCTGCTCTGCGGGGTCTCCGCATGATCACTGGATGGACAAGTAGCTACACAATGCTCCTTGAGCTGTTCGGTGGGAGGAGGAAGAAGGGCACGACTAGCTTGCTTCTTCTCCTCGTGTGGTGTCTAAAACTAGCAGGGGGTCGAACCCTTTGCATGGGTGCCCCGAGGGGTCTATATAGGCCTACCCCCCGGGGGTACAATGGTAATCCGACTGGGCGCGGGGCCCAGCCGTCTATGACTGCGCTCGCCGGCTTTTGTGCCGACTGCTGGGGCCCGCCGGCTGGTGGGTCCCGCCGGCTGCCAACTCCTTGGCGACAGACAGGCCCCACTGCCAAGGGTCTTGTCGGTGGCTGGTTACTGTTGCCTCAACCTGATGACGAGGGCTTCGTCGAGGTAAGCGTGGCTATAGTGCCGCCGTCCTGCGGGCGATCACTGTAGACTTACCGCATCTTGTCTCCTTAATGGGGCGTCTTCTTCGAGGGGGGAAGCGAGCCGGTTGCGGGGAGCCGGCCCCGTCTCGGGCCGACTGGGGGAGGCCAGGCCGCCTTCGGGTGTCTCTCTGCCCGAAGGGGCCCACCGCCCGTGGGCCGTACTGGTAGCCCGTCGTGGATGACATCAGGGTCAACATGGCAACAGTGCCGCGCTGGACGGGTCATGGCCACTCCGTACGGCGCACTGTGCCAGGCGTGCTCCGGGATTCGGGGTGACAGGCTTCACTGTAGCCACGCCCCATCTCATCGCTGCTAGGTGGATGCAAACTTTGAGGGTATGGTCTCGACCGCTTTATGGGAGCCGGCTTCTTGGAGTCGGCCTTCTTGCGGCCGGCTTCTCAAAGTCGGCCCTCTCCAAAGCTTTCTTCATGAGGGCTAAAGTCGGGCCGCCTTCCGAAAGTCGGACTGGGTGACAGCCAGCAAGGGGAAGGCGGCCCTATGTCTTGGATTCTCGAGAGCCGGACGGGCTCGTAATTTTTTCAGAAGGGCCAGGGGAAGCCGGCTAGGCTACCCATGGCTATTTACTCCGACAGTAGTCCCCGAAGCTGATCGAGCTTCGAGGCGGACAAAGGGACGAGAAGCTTGGTCAGCTTCCTATCCTGAAGAGCCGGCTTTGCTGATGTATGCCGATTTCGGGGAGCCCTGCGTCTTGCAGGCCAGAAAGTGGTCGACCCGCATGCTGACCGTGGGCCCTCCCGCGGGCCACGTGGCAGCGAGACCCTGCCGTCGCACGCGCGTGACGGGACGCCACTGCAGGCCCGGGCCCGCCACTCCTAGGCCTCGGCCCGAACGCTGATCTTCTGCGGCCCAGGTGGACCGCTCGCTTTCCCATGGCTATTTTATTTTGCCGTTAGGGCGCAATAAACGCGGGACGTGGGGGAGTGGGCACGACCGATCCCCATGTTTCCCCAGGTCGCGCCTCCTCGGCTCGGCCACGCGAGCCTATAAGTAGGAGGAGGAGGGGGGAGACAGAGGTTCGCACGCTCTCTCTCGCTCCACCCCTTCTCGTCTTCCTTTCTTCCTCTTGTTGCCGCCGCAGCTTCCCGTCTCAGCGCCGCCGCGCCGCCACATCGTCTTCCTCCCATGGCGCTGTCGAGCTCATGGGATGGCTCCAACGTCCATGCCATGTTGCCTTCCTCCGCCAGACTCGGCGCCTGCCCGACACGAACCTCGTGCGGGTCCGCCTGGCACCGGAGACGGAGATCTCGCCGGCACCGGAGGAGGGCGAGCGGGTCGTCTTCCGCTCGCACTTCCTACGCGGCTTCGGCCTTCCAGCGAGCGGATTTCTGCGCTCCTTCCTCGAGTTCTACAACCTTCAGCTGCATAACCTCACGCCCAATGTGGTGATGCTGCTGTCGGCCTTCGTCTCTCTCTGCGAAGGTTTCGTGGGGCTGCTCCCCACGCTGGAGCTCTGGGGGGAATTCTTCCAGAGCAAACTCGGCACCGTCGTCGCAGGCGTGCCCGCCCCCTGCAGGGCCTTCATCGCCATGAGGAGGGCGGGCGAGAACAACCCGTTCCCGCCCATCCCCCTGATCCAGTCAGTGAAGATCTGGCAGAAGTCATACTTCTAAGTGAAGAACATCGCCGAGCAAGGAGACCACGTCAACCTGCCGGCTTATGTAGCCGGCCCGCCGGCTGGGAGGCAGCCCTCATGGAGTTTTCGGTCACGATCACTGTCTCAGGCCGGGAATGCGGCCGTCTCCCGGCTTCGGGTGATGATCCAGTCGGAAGGCTTGAGCGGGGCCGACTTGGTGGCCGCCTTCATGGAGCGCCAGATATCTCCTCTCCAAAGCCGGCCCCACATGATGTGTCAGATGAGCGGCCGCTTCGATCGAAGCCGGCTGAGCACCAGGGAGATGCCTCATGTGGAGGTGTCGTATATGGTAAATTATATCTCCAATTGCAAGCTCACCGAGGACTGGCGATACGGCAAGGCGCCGAATTCTCGCGCCAACCCTCCGCCCGTGGTAAGCTTTCTTCTCTTTCTTCTTTTCGTTGGTAGCCGGCTTTATGATGGCCGACTTCTGATCGGTCGGTTCTTCTTAGCAGAACCCTCTTCTCCCGCCGACGACCGGGGCAGCAGGGATAGAACGCCAGTACGCCCCCGACCACACGGCGGACGACGTCAACGACCCGGACTTGGGGGCGGCCGCCATGGAAGACACCGTCGTGGGGGACGTGGCTGAGCCCGGGGGCACAAGGCTCACCGCCAGCTTCGAGGACTGGCCGGATGATTTCGAAGCTGAAGTCACCCCGCGTCGCCAGCCGGCGGCCGACCATCAGGGCGCGGGCTCGTCCATCGCGCCGGCTGCCGGCGGTGGTGCACAGAAGCGCCGGGCCGCTTCAGGCCTCTTCGGCAGTCGGCCGAAGAAGTCCAAAGCCTCCACCGCAGCGACCAAGCGAGATGAGGCGGCTGCGAAAGCGGCCCGCTTCCGCAAGGCGGTGAAGCAGCCTCAGGCGGTCTCAGCGTAAGTCGTCAATTGCCCTGTCGCAGGCTTTTCATCATTCTCTTCTTGTTCGAACATTCTTCTTAACTTTTTCCCGCTCGCTGGACAAGGCGCCGCTTTCCCTTGAGCGGGGTTCGGGCGGCTCCGTAGTGGGGCCGGCTGGAGGGTCTTCGAGCTCCCGCCGCGTGGACCCCCATGCCGATCTCAGGGAAGCCACGGAGCGGAATGCCCGTGAGGCGCGGGAGGAGCGCGAGGCGGCGGAAAAAGCGGCCGCCCAGGCGACGAAGGAGCAGGCCGGCACGGCAGCCAAGGCCCAGGCAGAGTCGGCGACCACGGGGACGGAGGCGGGGGGTTCATGCAACCAGCCTCCGCTGCTCGCCATTCCCCTCCAGTCGTGGCCCCTGACACCCCACTTCCCTTGGCGGAGGAAATCGTCCAAGACCCACCGCTGATGGAGAGGAGGGAGGACTCCATGGCCTTCGCGAGGAGAGCGCCGCCAGCAGCGCCAATCGGAGCGGGCCAAGGCGGCCAACCGTCAGCGGCGCCAGAGGAGCCGGCCGGGGGTGAGCCGGAGGACAGAGCCGGCCTCGAGGTGCAGCCGGTGATGCGTCGGCGCGCAGGAGGAGGCGCCGCTCCGCCGGAGTCGCACCGAGTCGCGGGCGCAGGCCAGTCGGCTAAAGATCTGGAGGCGGCCAGCACTGCCACGTCCGAGTGGACTCCCAGCGGGGGGACTGGCGAGCTAAATGTGGCGGCTCAAGGGGTCCGGAGCCGGCTTCAAGCTCAGGCCGCCCTGCTGCAGCAGTTCACCCAGGAGTTCCTGTCGACGCGAGCCGCCATCCGGGTGAGTCCTTCATTCTTGGTCGTTTTGATCTCTTGATTTCTTCCGTGGGGGCGCGTCAGCGCACCCACTTGGTGTAGTCCCCGAGATTCGGGCCGACTGCTGCGTAGTCAGGTCAAATCTTTCTTGACGACCACCTTATCTTTGCTTCTTGTCTGAATCTTTCAGGAATATCATAACTCCCGTGCTGCCGCCTTCAACTCCTAGGCTCGGGAGTTGAGTCGAAGGACCGACGACCTGGCCGACAGCCGAAGTAAGTACTTGATTTTATCTATCTCCTGTGGGGGCGCGTCAGCGCACCCACTAGGTGTAGTCCCCGAGATTCGGGCCAACTGCTGCGCAGTCGGGTCGGATCTTTCTTGACGACTTTTTCCTTATTGGTTTGTCTTTCTCTTTGTCTTCAGGGGCCAACGCCGACTTGAGGAAGGAGCTCGGCGAAGCACAGGCCGCCCTTCATACGAAGGATGCCGAGTACGCTGTCTTGGTCCAGGAGCGTGACCGCCTAGCCAAGAAGCTGGCTGACCAGGAGAAGAGCCACAGGGCGGCCCTGCAGCAAGCGCAGGATAGCGAGGCTGCCCTGAAGGGAGAGTTTGAGACCGAGGCGGCGAGCTGGGCTGAGACCCGGCGAGCACTGGATGAGGGCTTCGGCCGCATCGAGGACTTGATCGACGCTAAGCCGCCTTCCTCGCTCCTCTCCTGCCCCTTGGCGTCTGGTTCTTGTTCTAACTTGTGCTGCTGCCTATTTCCTTGCACAGACTACTCTCTCGGCTACTCCGCCTTTGCCGCCCAAAGCATCGAAGCCCATCACGAGGCGCGCCGTCAGGCGGGGGCCAACATCGCGCCGGATGTGAACCAGACGCTTGAGGAGCAGCTCTTGGCTGTCCAGGCGCGGTTGCAGCCGGCTCATTGGATGCTTCGCCGGCTCCAACGTGCCGGGGCGCAAGTGTTGGCCCCCCTCTGGCCTGGCGAGACGATCCCCCGCACCCCAAGCCGGACTGCCGACTGGCTGGAGGTCGTAGTCGGTCGCTTTGAGGCTTGGAAGGTGTCGGCGGCCCGCCTCGGAGCCGGGCGGGCGTTGGAGTTCGTTCGGGCTTGGTACCCAGGGCTGAGCCTAGACCAGCTGCGCACTTGGCGGATGGAGGCCGACGCGGAGCTGGAGGGGGTGAGGCCGGCTATCGCCCAGTGTGCTTCGACGATCGGTGAGTGCACCGACATCAGCGTTTTTGCACCCGAAATCGATGATGACGGTGTTGCCCAGCCGGAGGAGTGGTTCAGGCTGAACCAGGCGGTGGGCGAGTACTCGGCAGAGGAGATCGCCTCCAGCGACGAGGGCGAGGATGACGAAGAGGAGGACGGCGAAGACGTCGAGCCGGCTGGTGGAACAACCGGCCGACCTTAGGCCGACCGTGCCTCCAGCAACGAGGCGCGTGGAAGCGCGCCCTCTGCGGGAGGCGGTGACCAAACCGAGGTTCGCCAGCCGGCCGCTCCTTCAGCCGGCACAACCGTCTCCGCCAACCAGCCTGGCTCGCCGGTCGCTCCGCCGGCTTGACCTGCCGTCCTTATTTTTCCTGCTTGTTGTCCTTTGAACAATCTTCATTAAGTTTTTGCAGTTCCACCCACTGGGGGTGTATCCAAACTATGTTGAATGCTGGCCTCTCGGAGGTCTTTTATGTAAATATTATTATGTGCATGTTTGGTTTCCATTTGCGTATGCTTTTTATCCTTAGGCTTTTTCCTTTGCCGCCTTCCCTATTTGGGGAGGCAAGTACTTGAACTTTCTTGGATTGAACTGAAGTGAATGGAAACTGGCCCGGCCGGCTACTTTGATAGTTGGTCGGTGCAAGGCGGCGAACCGGCTTTCATTATATTAGTCCGTTGGTCCCTGGCCATTTTTCGTGTGGGCATCCTTTCCTGCTTTTGACTCTTGCCAGTCGGACAACCGGTTCTTCGAACTGCGACTTTGGCAAGAGCTAAGCCTGGGTGTCGGCACACTACTTGTCTGACCGCGGGTAGGGTTTCTAATATAACTCCAGTCGGCCAGTCCCCGAGCCGACTAGTCGAACCCGGTGCTGGACGGAATAAGTAAATGAAATGACAAAGTCATAAGCATGATACTTTTCATTCATAGATAAGAGATGGCAGTCCCCGAGCCCTCCTCGGGGGGCCTATTGTCTCGTACTTAATACAAAAGTTAGCGTGATACATACTGCATTTCAACTGTAAAATCTTCGAAGGAGGTTGGCGTTCCATGGTCGTTCCGACTCCTTGCCGGAGTCGTCTCTCTTTCGTGCCTTCGGCTTCTGCGCATCGATTAGGTAGTAGGAGTCGTTGCCTAAGGCTCTGCTGATAACAAAGGGGCCCTCCCAAGGGGCCGAGAGCTTGTGCTGGCCGGCTATTCGCTGGATCAGCCGGAGCACAAGATCGCCCTCTTGGAAGGATCTTGGCTTGACCTTCCGGCTATGGTAGCGGCGCAGGCCCTGCTGGTAGATGACAGACCGGCTGAGGGCTAACAGCCGGCTTTCTTCCAGCAGGTCGACGTCGTCTTCTCGTGCTTCCTTGGCCTCCGCTTCCGTGTACATGGTTACTCGAGGCGAGTCGAACTCGATGTCAGTTGGGATGACCGCCTCGGCACCATACACAAGGAAGAAAGGGGTGAAGCCGGTTGACTTGTTTGGTGTAGTGCGCAGACTCCAGAGGACAGCCGGCAGCTCATCGAGCCAATAGCCGGCTGAACGCTCCAGAGGTACGACCAGTCGGGGCTTGATGCCGGAGAGGATGAGGCCGTTGGCTCGCTCGACCTGGCCATTTGACTGCGGGTGGGCGACGGATGCTAAGTCCAGCCGAATACCTTGGGCTGCGCAGAAACGTGCCAAGGCTCCTTTGGCAAAATTCGTGCCATTGTCGGTGATGATGCTGTGTGGCACACCGTACCGAGTTGTTATGTCTGCGATGAATGTCACAGCAGTCGGCCCATTCAGCTTCTTGATCGGCTTTGCCTCAATCCACTTGGTGAATTTGTCCACGGCGACGAGCAAATGCGTCATGCCGCCACGCACCGTCTTGAATGGGCCCACCATGTCCAGTCCCCAAACGGCGAAGGGCCAGGTGAGGGGAATGGTCTTGAGTGTCGAAGCCGGCATGTGTCGCTTGGAGTTGAAAAGTTGGCACCCTTTGCAATATTTAACTAAATCATTGGCGTCATCTAAAGCAGTCGGCCAAAAGAAACCATGGCGGAAGGCTTTGGCGACGAGTGATCTTGAGGCCGCATGGTGGCCGCATTCTCCTTGGTGAATGTCTCTGAGGATTGCAATGCCCTTCTCTGAGGCCGCCGACTGTTGTGTTGGTGTAGTCCCTGGGCCGGCTACTGCAGTCCCCGAGTCGGGTGTGGCAGTCCCCGGGCCGGCTACTGCAGTCCCCAAGCCGGGTGTGGTAGTCCCCGGGCCGGTTGCGAAGTCCCCGGGCCGACTACTGAAGTCCCGGGGTCGCCCGCTTGGTTCTTCGAGCCGGACCCGGCCGCTTCGGGGTCAGGCGGCACGAAGATGGAATCGGACTCTGGAGACGGCTTGATGGACGGCTTGAGGAGGCGTTGTAGAGCGACGCCGGTTGGTATTTCTTGCCGAGTGGAGCCTATTCGAGCCAGGGCATCGGCTGGCTCGTTGTCGGCTCGCGGTACGTGGAGGAACTCGCATCCTTCAAAGTATCTGCTGAGTTGTTGGACCAGGAAGCGGTAGCTTGCCATATTTGCGTCCTTGGCGTCCCAGTCGCCGGATGATTGCTGGACCACCAAGTCTGAGTCACCATAACATAGGATCCGGCGGATGCCGAGTTCCTTGGCAAGCTGAAGCCCGTGTATGAGCGCCTCGTACTCGGCCACGTTGTTGGAGGCGGCAAAGTGAATTTGCAGCGTGTATCTGAGCTTGTCGCCTTTGGGAGAGGTAAGGACGATGCCGGCTCCCAAGCCGGTGCGCATCTTGGACCCGTCAAAGTGCATGCGCCAACTGGTGGAGCCGGGAGCCGGCGGCAGGTACTGGGTCTCGGCCCAGTCGACGAGGAAGTCGGCCAGTGCTTGGGACTTGATGGCGGTGCGGGGCTAGTAGAAGATCGTGTAAGGGGCCAGCTTGATGGCCCATTTCGCCACCCGGCCGGATGCGTCCCGGCTACCTATGATCTCGGCTAGCGGGGCGGTGCATACGACCGTGACGGGGTGCTCTTGAAAGTAGGGATTCAGCTTCTTGGCAGTGAAGTACACGCCGTAACACATCTTCTGGTAGTGCGGGTAGTTCTGCTTTGAAGCGGACAACACCTCGCTCAAATAATACACCGGCCTCTGAACCGGCTGGGCTCGGCCTTCTTCTGGGCGTTGGACTATGATGATGGTGCTGACCACCCGGTTGGTTGCGGCAATGTAAAGGAGCATGGGCTCTTTCTCAGTCGGCGCCGCCAGGACGAGCGGCGTGACCAGCATCTTCTTCAGCTCGTGAAAAGCTTGGTCGGCCTGGTCGTTCCACTCGAAGTGAGTGCTCTTCTTCATGAGGCGGTAGAGGGGGAGAGCCTTCTCTCCGAGCCGGCTGATGAAGCGGTTCAAGGAGGCCAATCATCCGGTGAACTTTTGGATGTCTCGAAGCTTGGTGCGGATCGCCATTCTCTCGATGGCCTTGATCTTCACCGGGTTGCATTCGATGCCGCGTTCGGAGACCAGGAAGCCTAGGAGCTGGCCGGCTGGCACTCCGAACACGCATTTCTCGGGATTGAGCTTGATTTGGAACCGGCGTAGATTCTCAAACATTTCCTTGAGGTCTCCTAGCAAAGTGCTGCGCTTCTCCGTCTTCACCACAATGTCGTCCACGTAGACGTGAGCGTTTCTATCGAGTTGCTTGAGGAGGCACTTCTGCATGCAACGCTGAAAAGTGGCACCGGCATTTCTTAAGCCGAATGTCATAGTCAGGTAGCAGAAGGCTCCAAATGGCGTGATGAAGGTGGCCTTCAGGCGGTCGTCCGGATCTAGCTTTATCTGGTGATATCCTGAGTAAGCATCCAAGAAACTCAACAGCTCGCATCCGGCCGTGGAGTCTATCACTTGGTCAATCCTTGGCAGGGCAAAGGGATCTTTGGGGCAAGCCTTGTTGAGGCTCGTGTAGTCTATACACATGCGCCACTTGTTATTCTTCTTTAGCACAAGGACCGGGTTGGTGAGCCACTCTGGAAAGAAAACTTCCATAATGAAGCCGGCCGCCAGAAGCCGGGCTATCTCCTCTCCCACAATCCTGCGTTTCTCCTCCGACAGTCAGCGAAGGGGTTGTTTGACTGGCTTTGCGTCTTCTTGGACGTGTAGTTTGTGCTTGGCGAATTTCCTCGGAACACCCGGCATGTCCTTGGGGGACCATGCAAAGATGTCCCGGTTCTCATGGAGGAAATTGGCGAGCTCGCCTTCCTATTTGCTGTTCAGGCTTGCCCCGATGACGGCAAACCTCTCTGGATGCTCAGGGTCAAGAGGTATCTTCTTCGTCTCCTTCGCCGGCTGGAAGGATCCTTGAGCATCGTGCTCCTTGGGGTCGGGGGACACGGCCGACTGCTTGCCGGGTATGGCCATGACTCGGTCCAACATCTTCTTTTCTTTGGCAATCACAAGGGACTCGGCCAGCCGGCTGCTGGCTGCCGCGCACTCAGAGGACATCTTGTAATCGCCGGCTACGGTGATGACGCCTTTGGTACTTGGTATCTTCATCTTGAGGTATGCATAGTGGAGAACTGCCATGAATTTGGCCAAGGCAGGTCGGCCAAGCAATGCGTGGTAAGGGCTCTCCAGGTCCACCACTTCAAACCAGATCGCTTGCCGGCGGAAATGCTCCTTGTCCCCAAAAAGTACTTTAATCTTGATCTTGCCAATGGGGGTGCAGGACAGGCCGGGTACGATGCCATGGAACACTGTTCGAGTAGGCATGAGCTGCTTCGTCTTGACATTTAGCTTCTCCAGGGTGTCACGGTACAGGATGTTGATGCTGCTCCCGCCGTCTATCAGCACGCGGGAGAAGCGGGCAGCGCGTCTGTCTGTCGCGAGGGTGGCTTCCAGGACCAGCGCATAAGAGCAGGGAGACGGCATCACCTCTGGATGGTCGGCCCGGCTCCAGCTGATGGGCTTTTCTGACCAATGCATGTGTCCGGCAGGGTTGGCAGCGACCACGCTGACTTCCTGGTGCTCTCGGCGTTTGTTGCGCCGGTCTTCGATGTAGGTCGCTTGCTCATCGGGGAATTCGTCGTGCACAGCTCCGATTACGGGCCGAGCGGCCGGAGGCGGCGGGGCCGGAGGCGGCGGGCCGGCAGGCGGAGGCGGCGCGAGCCCCTCGCCTTTGGAGATTCGGGTGAGCCAATGGCACTTCCGGGTTGTGTGGTTGGACGGCTTCGCGCCGCTGTGGAACTTGCACGGGGCGTCGAGAGTTTGCACGTAGGAGAAAGCCGGCTGCCAAGCCGCCCTGCCGCCCGTGGGTTTCTTGGGCGCGGGCCGCCCTTCGGGTGGCACGTCTTCAACTGTGGCCACCTGCCGACTAGCGGGAGGCGGCGCGGGGCCCTTGCGCTTGTGGTCATTCGAGTGTGGGCGTCGGCCGGAATGTAACGCCCCAGATGTAACTTTCCCTATTTGTACTCCAACTCTTGCCGTTTCCGGTGTTAAGTTATTTATTTCTCGGGTTAGGGTCTTTGTCTCCGTGTGTTGTTGTCTTTGTCATGCATCTCATATCATGTCATCATATGCATTGCTTTTGCATACGTGTTCATCTCATGCATTCGAGCATTTTCCCCGTTGTCCGTTTTGCTTTCTGGCGATTCGTTCTCCTCCGGTGGTCATTTCTAGCTTTCTTTCGTGTGTGGGGTTTAAACATTTTCGGATTGGACCGAGACTTGCCAAGCGGCCTTGGTTTACTACCGGTAGACCGCCTGTCAAGTTTCGTGTCATTTGGACTTCGTTCGATACTCCAACGGTTAACCGAGGGACCGAAAAGGCCTAGTGTGTGTTGCAGCCCAACACCCCTCCATTTTGGCCCAAAACCCACCAAACTCTGCCCCATAATCTAGAGCGTTCGATCACGATTGCGTGGCCGAAAACCGCACCTCATTTGGACTCTCCTAGCCCCCCCTATGCCTATAAATAGACACCCCCCGTTTTCGGATCTCTCCCTCTCCCCGAAACCCTAAAATTCCCCCGCCACCGACGGGCATGTCCGCCGCC
>NC_057809.1:540704534-540713984 GCF_018294505.1 Triticum aestivum | reverse complement strand
ACGCCGGCCAGCGCCGCCGCCATCCGCGCCCGCCGCCGCGGACCTCCGCCACCACGCCGCTCGAGCTGGCGCCGCCCCTCGCCAACTCCGGCGCCGCCCCTCCCCACGTCTGGCCTCCTCTTCTTCCTCTCCGGCAAGAACTCCGGCGAGCTTCAAGTTCCTCTCCGGCATGCCTCGGTTCCCGTGCGATCTGGATCTGAGATCTGAAAATATCTCCTCGGTTGACTTTTTATCCCCGAACCCTAATTTTTCGTGCATACTTTGACCGGTGATATCTCCGCATCCGTAGCTCCGTTTTGGACATATAGTATATCAAAATGTTCGCTCGACGAGTACATCATTTCATTCCATTGCATTATTTTCATTTGAGCTCATCTTGATGCCCGAGATGCTGCTAGAAGGAGGCTTCGTGAGTTAATTGTCAGATCTGCTAGTTCATCTTAGACTTTTGTCATTTTTGCCATGATTATTGTGTGCATGCTATGCCTGTGAGTCCTTCATATGTTTTGTTTAGCATCTTGTTATCTTTCCAAAGGTGCAACCCATGCATTTTTAGGATGTGTGTGGTGACTTGTGCAAGCTTGCAAAGTGAGGCACCCGGTAAATCTATTTTCAGGGACTTAGTAGTTTTCACTAAGTCTGGGATTATTTAGTTCATGATGCCATATGTTCAGCTTGTTTCCTAGTGATCCGTGCCTCTTTTGAGGATGATCAGTAAAGGAGTTTTGTTAACCATGTTATGCTCTATCCATCCATGTCTTTGTTTGCAATTATGGAGTAACCTAGCTTGAGTCAATCGAGCTCTACTTTTGCTTCATTGTGAATTTGGGCAGATCGTCAACTCATTTGCGATTTTGCCGATGTTATTGTAGTTGATCTGTGCATGCTATGCCATTGTTCTTGCCATGTCTAGCTAGCATTTTGTGCCTTCTTAATGGATGTATGCTTGCCTTGCCATGACTTGCACCGTGGTGAGTGCATCGAGCTCGTGTACATGCCTTCGTGAGTTATATTTCAGCATGTCTCAGTTTTCACCAAGTCTGAAAACTGATTGTGTTTTAGCTATGTTCGTGTGCTTGTTAGTATATTTTGTGAACCCTTTTGGCCCCAGGTCACTTTGGGTCTTTTGTTAAGCTTGTTGAGTAGCTCCATGCCATGTTCTTACTTGTCTAAATCAGGTCATGTATCATGTTGTTTTGCTGCTCCGAAGAGGGCTTCGTGATCTGAAATTCCAGACAGGTGTTAATTTCACTAAGTCTGGAATCTGTTTTGCATTTGCGTTTTTGCGATGCTTGTTAGAACCTCATAATGGGTGAATTGGCCGTGGCTCAGTGCTAGTCTTTTGTTAAGCATATTGTGTGCATCCCTGCCATGTATTTTGTTGTCATGTTTGGTGGCTGTAGCATGTTCATTTCATTGCATTTAGATGCCTAGTTGCTGTAAATCGTAGACCGGTGTCATTCTTAAAACGCTTGCCATTTCCAAACCGTAACTCCGATTCCGGCGTTCTTTATATCATTTTCAAGCGATTTCGTCTCATATTTCCAGTGGTACCCTTGGGATTCCAAGTTGAGGCCAGGTTCATGAATTTCCTATCATATCTTGCGTTTTGCATCCCGCATCGCATCCCGCATAGCATATCATCATTGCATCGTATCGCTTGATCCTAGCACGTGGTTGATTGTATCCTTGTTGCTTGTTTGTCTTGTTTGGGTAGAGATGGGAGACGAGTTCGCTACCGAGGAGCCCGTTGAGTTTGCTTGTGAGGATCCAGTCAACTCTGACAGCTGTGCAGGCAAGATGATCATACCCTCAAAATCACTACTATCTTTGCTATGCTAGTTTGCTCGCTCTTTGCTATGCCAATGCTACGATGCCTACCTTTTGCTTGTTAGCCTCCAAAATTGCCATGTCAACCTCTAACCCACCATGTCCTAGCAAACCGTTGATTGGCTATGTTACCGCTTTGCTCAGCCCCCCTCTTATAGCGTTGCTAGTTGCAGGTGAAGATTGGAGCCGTTCCTTGTTGGAACATTTATTTACTTGTTGGGATATCATTATATTGCTATGTTATCTTAATGCATCTATATACTTGGTAAAGGGTGGAAGGCTCGGCCTCTCGCCTAGTGTTTTGTTCCACTCTTGTCGCCCTAGTTTCCGTCATATTGGTGTTATGTTCCCGGTTTTTGCGTTCCTTACGCGGTTGGGTTATAATGGGAACCCCTTGACTGTCCGCCTTCAATAAAACTCCTCCAGCAGTGCCCAACCTTGGTTTTACCATTTGCCACCTAGCCTTTCCCTTGGGTTTCGCGGACTCAAGGGTCATCTTATTTTAACCCCCCCCCCCCCGGGCCAGTGCTCCTCTGAGTGTTGGTCCAACCTAGAGCACCATGCGGGGCCGTCCCTCGGCAACTTGGGTTACGTTGGCTCCCGTATGCTTAGCTTATCCGGTGTGCCCTGGGAACGAGATATGTGCAGCTCCTATCGGGATTTGTCGGCACAGCGGGTGGTGTTGCTGAACTTGTTTTACCATTGTCGGAGTTATCTTGAATTACCGAGATACCGAGTCTGATCGGAACGTCTTGGGAGGAGGTCTATTCCTTCGTTGAGCGTGAGAGCTTGTCATGGGCTAAGTTGGGACTCCGCTACAGGGATTGAACTTTCGAAAGTCGTGCCCGCGGTTATGGGCAGATGGGAATTTGTTAATGTCCGGTTGTAGATAACTGAACCTTAATTAATTAAAATGAATCAACCGAGTGTGTTACCGTGATGGCCTCTTCTCGGTGGGGTTCGGGAAGTGGACACGGTGTTGGAGTAATGTTTGCGCAGGTTGTTCTCTAGTTTCTCGCTCGTGCTTTGCCTCCTCTTCTCTCTCTCATTTGCGAATAAGATAGCCTCCATATATGCTAGTCGCTTGCTGCAGCTCCACATATATTTGCCTTACCCTTCCTATAAGCTTAAATAGTCTTGATCGCGAGGGTGCGAGATTGCTGAGTCCCTGTGGCTCACAGATTACTATAACTCCAGGTGCAGGTCCAGGTGATTCCACTCCAGGTGACGAGTACGAGCTCAAGTGGGAGTTCGACGAGGACTCTCAGCGTTACTACGTTTCCTTTCCCGATGATCAGTAGTGGTGCCCAGTTGGGGGTGATTGGGACCGTGTCGCATGTTGGGTTCTCTTCTATTTTGGCACCGTAGTTGGGCCATGAGTGTTTTGGATGATGTAATGTTATTTATGTTCTTGATTGATGTGGCGAGTGTAAGCCAACTATGTTCTCCCCTTTACTATTCATATCACATGGGATGTTGTGAAGATTGCCTAACTTGCGACATATGCCTTCAATGCGATTATGTCTCTAAGTCGTGCCTCGACACGTGGGAGCTATAGTCGCATCGAGGGAGTTACAAGTTGGTATCAGAGCCATCCCCGACCTTAGGAGCCCCATTGCTTGATCATTTTTAGTGGCCGAGTTGTGTCTAGAAAAATGTTTTGAGTCATTTAGGAATTATATATCGGAGAGATTAGGAATTCTTTTTACTTCCCAGTCTCCTCATCGCTCTGGTAAGGCTTCCTGACGTAGAGTTTTGACTCTTCTCTTCTCAAATTTCACTAAAAAAAATTTTAGGATCACGCGAGTATCTTGGAATCGTTCCGATGGCTTATGATGAGAACATTGTCTTGGTGCCTCCTGTCAAGGGTTTACTGGAAGTGTCCCGGGGAGTTGAGCTCTGAGGTGTTGTCATCATAATTTTATTGTTGCAATTCTAGAATACTTGAGTTTAGTACGCCGACATAAAAAATCTCTTTTATGCAGTTCGTTGGTGAGATAACCTCGACGCCACCCAGTACTGGGGCGGGAGTTCGGGAGTATCGCCATAACTTGTATAACGGATGCTTTTCGAAGGTTGAGGTAGATGGTTTCCGAAGGTTTCTTGGTTATGTGTTGAAGGATGGATACAGCTGGATGTAGGATTAGCTAGTTTGGGTGAGATATTATGCTTCCCCTGTATCCCCAACACCTGATTGCATAACCGGAAAAGTTCGGGAGTTTCATAGGTGGGAATTCTAGTAGCTCTAGTTCTTCTTCCACGAATATTGGTTTGAGATTGGGATTTCTTACCGGTTACTTGTTCTTGATCCATACCTTGTTGATTTACTTCTTCTACCTAATTCTACGTGGCTTCTCAATTTATGGATATGTGACCATTTGAAGAGGAATGCATTCGTTCATTTTGTTCGGATGTGAAGACTATATGTTGCAATTTTCATTCCATTGGATTCAGCTTCAATATTTATCTGTCAGTGTGCTAATGGTGGTCAACCTCTTCAGGATGGCTCCTCCAACACGCACGACTCCGAATCCTGATCCGCCACCGCCTCCACCTCCTCCAGAGGCATGGCAAGCTGTGATGGCCGCAACCAATGCAAACACACAGCTGATCATGCAAATTCTCCAAGAGCGCAATCAAGGCAGTCAAGGGAATCAAGGCAGCAATCAGAGTCACTTTGCTACACTCAACCAGTTCCTTGCTAACGGGCCAAAGACTTTCAGCAATTGTGTTGAGGCAACCGATGCTGACGATTGGCTTGTGGATCTGTCTAAGCATTTCGAGTGCAGTAACGTCAGACCTGAGGACTTTGTCAAGTTCGCTTCCTTCCAACTCAAAGATCAAGCTGCAGAATGGTTCCAGCAGTACAAGGACTCCAGAGGTGGACGTGTTATCACTTGGGATGATTTCCGTCGAGATTTCCGAGCTCATCATATTCCGCAGAGTGTGGTTGAAATCAAGCGTGAGGAATTCCGCAATCTGAAGCAAGGCTCTTTGTCTGTCTATGACTACAACAAGTTGTTCCAGAAGCTCGCCCGCTTTGCCAAGCAGGACGTGCTTGATGAGAAGAACATGATATACCAGTTCAGGGGTGGTCTCAGAGAAGATATTCAGCTCGCTCTTGTTCTCTTTGAGCCCTTGAGGTACGATGAGTTCTACAACATGGCACTAAAGCAAGAGGCTGCTCAGTTGAGGTGTGATGCTTCCAAGAAGCGAGTCAGAGATGTTACTCCTTCTTCCTCTACTCAAGTGGCCAAGCAGCAGAAGTTTTGGCTTCCTCCTCCTCCGTTCCGTCAGCCGTATCAGCAGAAGAGCAAAGGTGGCAGTGGTTCTTCCCACCCACCCAACCCTGGCTTTCAGAACAAGACTTCGTCTCAAGCTCCAAGATCGAGTGCTCCGTATCACCGTCCGCTTTCAGAGGTCACGTGCAACAAGTGCCAACAGAAGGGTCACTATGCCAACAAGTGTTTCAACCAGAGGCGTCTTCCTCCTCCTCCTGTCAGATCGGCAAGTATAGCTGTGGTCAAGCATAACCCCAAGCATGCCAAGGTGAATTTGATGAATGCAGCTCAGGCAGAGGACTTGTCAGATGTGATCATGGGTAACTTTCCAGTTAACTCTTTTCCAGCAAAAGTTCTTTTTGACACTGGTGCATCGCATTGTTTCATGTCAAGATCATTTGTTTCCAAGCATGACTTCGTTTCACAAATGTTGGGTAAACCTATGGGAGTGGTTTCCCCGGCTAAGTCTATGAGGGCTACTTCGATAGTTCCAGATGTTTCTATCATGATGGGTGATTTCAAGTTTCTGGCTTCTCCAATGGTTCTTGGTAACTCGGATATTGATCTTATTCTCGGGACGGATTGGCTTTCTAAGCACAAGGCTCAGCTTGATTGTGCAGCTAGGCAGATTCAATTGACTCATTCGTCTGAGGATGTAATTGTCTTTGCCGCTCGTGATGATACCATTCGTCTATTTTCTCTCAATGAGAAGGGTGAATTGGATGCCATCTCTCAAATTCCAGTCGTTCGCGAATATCAAGACGTCTTTCCAGAAGAGCTCCCAGGAATGCCTCCGCACCGGCCAGTTGAATTCGTTATTGAACTTGA
The DNA here is from genome assembly GCF_018294505.1 of Triticum aestivum. Classification (NCBI taxonomy): domain Eukaryota; kingdom Viridiplantae; phylum Streptophyta; class Magnoliopsida; order Poales; family Poaceae; genus Triticum; species Triticum aestivum. Next base: position 540,708,045 of record NC_057809.1, on the reverse strand, counting down.
GCCTGGCACGGAACCTGTGTGCAAACGTCCTTACAAGCTCGGACCTGAAGAGTTGAAGGAGCTGAAGAAGCAACTCGATGAGCAAGAAAGAATGGGTCTCATCCGGCCTAGTTCTTCTCCGTGGGGTTGTGGTGTTCTTTTTGTGAAGAAGAAGAATGGAACGGACCGACTTTGTGTTGATTACCGTCCAGTGAACAAGAAGACCATCAAGAACAAATACCCACTTCCCAACATCAATGAGCTGTTCAAACAACTCAAAGGTGCCCAAGTATTCTCCAAGCTTGATCTCCGTATGGGTTATCACCAGATTCGCATTCGTGAAGAAGATATTCCTAAGACAGCATTCAGAACAAGCTTCGGTTCATATGAATACACTATCATGTCTTTTGGCCTTGCCAACGCTCCTCCGACGTTCTCTCGTATGATGAATTTCATCTTCAATGCCTACACCAATGACTTCGTTTTGGTCTATCTCGACGACATTCTGGTTTTCTCCAAGAACAAGGAAGATCATGCCAAGCACTTGCGTTTGGTTCTTGATAAGCTCAGAGAACATCAGTTCTACGCCAAGTTCTCCAAGTGTGAATTTTGGCTCGATGAGGTTCTTTATCTTGGTCATATCATCTCTGCCAAGGGCATTGCCGTGAATCCTGAGAAGGTGTCTGCAATTCTGAATTGGGAACCTCCTCAGAACGTGAAGCAACTCCGCAGTTTTCTCGGTCTCGCAAGCTATTGCCGAAGATTCGTTGAAAACTTTTCTAAGATCGCGAAGCCTCTCTCTAATCTTCTTCAGAAGCACGTCAAGTACGTTTGGTCTCCGGAGTGTGATATTGCTTTCAACACTTTGAAAGAGAAGTTGATCACTGCTCCAGTTCTGACTCCGCCTGATGAATCCAAGCCGTACGAGGTCTTTTGTGATGCCTCTCTCCAAGGTCTTGGCGCAGTTTTGATGCAAGAGAAGAAAGTTGTTGCTTATACCTCTCGCCAGTTGAAGCCTAATGAGAAGAACTACCCCACTCATGATCTCGAGTTGGCGGCAGTTGTGCATGCTCTGTTGACTTGGAGACATCTTCTATTGGGAAGAAAAGTGGACATTTTCACTGATCACAAGAGTCTCAAGTACATCTTCACTCAGCCTAATCTCAACCTCAGGCAAACTCGATGGGTCGAAATGATTCAAGAGTATAATCTGAGTATTGAGTACACTCCAGGCAAGGCTAATGTGATTGCTGACGCTTTGAGCAAGAAGGCTTACTGCAGCAGTTTGGTTCTTAAGCCTTATCAACCCGAGCTTTGTGAAGCTTTCCGCAAACTTAATCTGCAAGTTGTTCCTCAAGGTTTCCTCGCCAACCTTCAAGTCTCTCCTACCTTAGAAGACCAGATTCGCCAAGCCCAGCTTCTTGATGCTATGGTGAAAAAGGTGATTGGGATTGCCAAGAGTCAGTCCAAGTACAAGTGCTACCGCCTTGATGACAAGGACACTCTCTTCTTCGAGGATCGTATTGTTGTGCCCAAAGGTGAACTTCGTAAAGTGATCATGAACGAGGCTCACAATTCTCTCCTCTCCATCCACCCTGGGAGCACGAAGATGTATCAGGACCTCAGCAAGCTTATTGGTGGACTCGAATGAAGCGCGAGATCACTCAATTCGTGAATGAATGTGATGTCTGCAGAAGAGTGAAGGCAGAACACCAAAGGCCAGCAGGTCTCCTCCAACCTCTTGCCATTCCAGAATGGAAGTTTGACCACATTGAAATGGACTTCGTGACTGGGTTTCCAAAGTCCAAGCGGGGCAATGATGCTATATTCGTTGTCATCGATAAACTCACCAAAGTGGCTCACTTTCTGCCTATCAAAGAGTCGATCACTGCAGCTCAATTGGCGGAACTCTATACCTCTCGCATTGTCTCTCTGCACGGTATTCCTCAAGTGTTATCTTCAGACCGTGGCGGCATCTTTACCTCCAAGTTTTGGGATTCTTTTCAGAAGGCCTTGGGCACCAACATCCGCTTCAGCACTGCTTTCCATCCTCAAACAAGCGGTCAAGTCGAGCGTGTCAACCAGATTCTTGAAGATATGCTCAGGGCTTGTGTGATCTCCTTCGGCATGAAGTGGGAGGATTGTCTTCCTTATGCTGAATTCTCCTACAACAATAGTTTTCAAGCAAGTTCGGGCAAGGCCCCATTTGAAATTCTGTATGGCAGGAAGTGCCGTACCCCTCTCAACTGGTCTGAAACCGGTGAACGTCAGCTTTTGGGTAATGACTTAATCACAGAAGCAGAAGAAATGTGCAAAGTCATTCGTGATAACCTCAAAGCAGCCCAATCCCGCCAGAAGAGCTACTATGATAGTAAGCACCGTGATTTGGCTTTCGAGATCGGAGATCATGTTTACCTCCGCGCCTCTCCTATGAAAGGTACTCGTCGCTTCGGTATCAAAGGGAAGCTTGCCCCCAGATACGTGGGACCTTTCAAGATTGTCAGCAAGAGAGGCGACCTCGCCTATCAACTCGAGCTTCCTTCAAACTTTGCAAATGTTCATGACGTGTTCCATGTCTCTCAGCTTTGAAAGTGCTTCAAGACTCCTGACCGCATAGTCAACTTCGAGGACATTGAGCTCCAAGAAGATCTCTCTTATCGTGAGCACCCAGTTGCTATTCTTAAAGAGATTGAACGCAAGACTCGCAGCAAGTCAATCAAATTTCTCAAAGTCAAGTGGTCACACCATTCCGACCGTGAAGCTACCTGGGAACGCGAGGATCACCTCCGTTCTGAGTACCCGGAGTTCTTTCAGTCCTAGATCTCGGGACGAGATCTTTTCGTAGTGGTGGAGTGTTGTAACGCCCCAGATGTAACTTTCCCTATTTGTACTCCAACTCTTGCCATTTCCGGTGTTAAGTTATTTATTTCTCGGGTTCGGGTCTTTGTCTCCGTGTGTTGTTGTCTTTGTCATGCATCTCATATCATGTCATCATATGCATTGCTTTTGCATACGTGTTCATCTCATGCATTCGAGCATTTTCCCCGTTGTCCGTTTTGCTTTCCGGCGATTCGTTCTCCTCCGGTGGTCATTTCTAGCTTTATTTCATGTGTGGGGTTTAAACATTTCCAGATTGGACCGAGACTTGCCAAGCGGCCTTGGTTTACTACCGGTAGACCGCCTGTCAAGTTCCGTGTCATTTGGACTTCGTTCGATACTCCAACGGTTAACCGAGGGACCGAAAAGGCCTCGTGTGTGTTGCAGCCCAGCACCCCTCCATTTTGGCCCAAAACCCACCAAACTCTGCCCCATCATCTAGAGCGTTCGATCATGATTGCGTGGCCGAAAACCGCACCTCATTTGGACTCTCCTAGCTCCCCCTATGCCTATAAATAGACACCCCCCGTTTTCGGATCTCTCCCTCTCCCCGAAACCCTAAAATTCCCCCGCCACCGACGGACATGTCCGCCGCCTGACCGGACGCGTCCCCCCCGCCACGCCCAGCCAACCATGACGCACCACGTGGCCGTCA
>NC_057809.1:540356081-540356753 GCF_018294505.1 Triticum aestivum | reverse complement strand
AGCCCCCCGACTGCTGGGACCCACTAGCTACATCTTCGCACGCAAGGAAGTGCGTCCGGGCAAAAAAAACGATTCGCCCCCTGACTGCTGGGACCCACCAGCTACATCTTCGCAGGCAAGGAAGTGCCTGACAGTCGGGACCCACCTGGTCGAAGCGTACGTAGCGTTGACATTCTGGTCGCGAACGTGTACGTACATACTGGTCGATGTAGAGGTGCGCACGTAGCATGTACACATACGTATAGCGGCCAAGTGCAAGAAAGAAAATACGGCCACGTATGTGTACATACGGGCGGGGTCTCGAACGCCTACTCGCGCATACATAAGGCGAGGGCTCGTGTACATGGCTGGGTCAGAACGGAGAAACAGCGTCGTTGTCGTGTTCATGGGTCGGAACGGAATGCGTGGTCGTGTTCATCGGGAGGGCTTGGACGAAAGAGGCGATGGAAATGAGGCCTGGCGTACCGCACAACGGAGGAAACGGACCTCCTACGGTCGAAACGGGGGTCCTGTTGATCGGGAGGGGTGTGGCGTACCACAAAACAGAGGAAACGAACCTCCTACGGTCGAAACGGGGGTCCTGTTGATCGGGAGGGGTGTGGCGTACCGCAAAACAGAGGAAACGGACCTCCTATGATCGAAACGGGGGTCCTGTTGATCGGGAGGGGTGTG
>NC_057809.1:540339418-540355552 GCF_018294505.1 Triticum aestivum | reverse complement strand
CGGGCACCCCTCAACCGTCTACTGTTCATCCTGCCCTCCACACCACGGGGTCATGTTCATCCACCCATCCACGGGCACCCCTCCACCGTCTACTGTTCATCCAGCCCTCCACCACACCACGGGGTCCTGTTCATCCAGAGGCAACGCCACCGTCTACTGTTCATCCAGCCCTCCACCACACCACGGGGTCCTGTTCATCCAGAGGCAACGCCACCGCTCACTGTTCATCCAACCCCCCCACAACGCTCACTGTTCATCCCATCGATCGGCTTCACTTAGCAGCAGTAGCCAAGGAATCGCTCGATCGGGTTCAGTTAACAGTCATCGATTGATCGCTCGGGTTCAGTGACGCGTAGCCTGCAGTGCAATCGCTCGGGTTCAGTTAGAGCCCAACGCCTCGCTCGGGTTCAGTTAGAGCCAACGCCTCGCGCACACGCGCGTATGTGTACGAGAGAAACGCGCATCGCTCGGCCCCCGACCTCCCACCGTAACCGGGAACTCCCGAAATTCCCCTCCCTCCTTGCTTCTACCACGGTTTTTCCGCCATGGACGGCCCAAAGAATGTCATGCAGCTGCGTCTCCGGCCTGCCCAGGACGAAAAGCCCATTTTCTGTCATGATTTTTTGTCATAGAAGTAGGAGCCCACCATATCTATGATGATACCGGGTTTTGTCACAATTATCGTCATAGAAGTGTCATATGTATTACAGAAAAAAAATTCGTTCGGCCCAAAATGTCACGGATGTGTCTTTTTTTTGTTGTGATAGGACCGACGCACCAGAGTAGCAACCATCGCCGATGAAGAAAGTCGTAGATGGGAAGGCGAACGAAAACCGGTTCCAAATAGACCCATCGAAGATCAGCACCGACCGGATCCCCTGAGATCCAACGGAACACACCTCCATACAGCCTCCGGCGAAGCTAGACACACCATTGAGACGAGATAGAACATGGGAGACATTTTATTCCTATTGAGGGACATTACCGCCACATAGCCCCAACCAAGACACTAAACCTAACAAGAATGAGAACATGGTCCCTCCTGACAGCTGGAGGGGGGGCAGGTCCTCCTCACCTTTATGGCCCAAAGGCCATTGGAGATGAGGCGGACCGGCGGCGACGCCACGGGAGGAGGAGGAAAGCATGAGATTTTTTCTTGTGAAGGAAGAAAGAGAAGGTGTAACAAATATATTTGAATTATTGTTGTACTAGGGATATTTGCATGTTATTTATAGATGAATTTTACTTTTTCTATAAGTATTTTGAGTGTTACTGGTTTAAAAAAAACAAGTACAGATATCTAGGGAAAAAGTTCTTTTTTTCAGGTGACAAGGTTTAGGGGAAAAGGTCGAATGACATGCTCTTATATCCATGTTCGCAGACGAGTCCGAATGTAAATAGTGTGTCTGTTTTATATGATGGCGATTGAAGATGCTCCTATTTTCCTTACTGTGGCCATAGTTAGTGAATGTGTGGGTTATAATGGGGTTGTTTGGTTCTAGGCCTAATCATGCTACACTTTGTCATATAATATTGTCACACTTGCCTAAGGTTAGTTGTTCAAAATGAGAGCCACAAGTCGGCAAGCCTAAATGAATCTTGCCACACTTTTTGAGTGTATGTGATGTGGATTTCTAGTGTGGCTTGCCTAAGGTATGGCTTGAACCAAGCACCCGCCCAAGTTGGTCAAACTTATCTAACTTTAGATGTGGCTACCTTAGACAAACTTAGTCTCAAGCCAAACAACCCTAAAAAGTCTGCTAACGCTAATATGCAGACTAGTTTTTTGTTGGCGCATAGACTAGCGTTTTCCCAGTATTTTTCTGAAAACACGTTTTCCCTGTATTGATCGGCTCCTTTGCCTAGCATAGCAAAGCGAGACGGCACGGGTAGTTGTCAGTTTTTGTCACGTATACAGCCATTTCTACGCATGTTCACTTGTGCAGCCCGTCCTACGAGGTTACGGCCACACACACACCCGCGTGCGGGGTTTCGGCTGGATAGAACAAGACAAAATGTTCAAAGCGGCAGGCCTTCACGCCCACCCCACCCAGGCCCGTGAGCGACAGCACCGAAAAGAAAAAAACTATGCCTGGGCGGCACTGCTCTAGCGCATCCACGCCGCACGCCTCCCTTCGGCAACAGTCGCACGCCCATGTTTGTCATCGTGACATAAACTTTGGTTTCTGGTTCCCCTTTCTTTTTGTAAGCTGATGATTTGTTCAACATCAATGTTTATTTAGTAGTACTAACTGCCATTCCTGACCCCAACTTACGTCGCCAACAGACGGCCGGTGGCTAGATATTTATCCGGTCCCTCGTCTCTGGTTGCCATCTTGGCATTGATACAACCTTTTTTGGCTTCTTTGTGGAGGTGTTTATTTGACTTTTTTATTATTATGGCGGTGCCATGAAGCCAAACATGTTTATGTCTTCACAACTTTATTTATTCGGATCTTATGAGTTTAATTATTGTCTCGTATTATTTTTCTTAGTTTTATTATTTTTTGTGGAATTGAAATATTTCCTCGACACTATTGTAAAAATCTTATGATTGGACAATCTGCACTTTTAAGGCTGGTCCCTGGCCCGAGTCCGTTCTACTTATGTACTCCCTCCGTTCTAAATTACTCATAGCAGAAATAGATGTATTTAGACTAAAATACATCTAGATACATCCATACATGCAACAAGTAATTCGGAACGGAGGGAGTAGTATTGTCTAGTTTGCGACTAAAGTTCTCTCTCTCTCTCTCAAAACAGGCTTTCACCTTGTTTTATATATAAAGCAGTAACCACATCAAGTACATGGCTGAACGATACAAGATGATGAAATAATTCTCGTACAACTCCGAACCCAAGATAAGCGGATCACACAGAACATAAGCGACTATGCTAACAAAAGAGTACTCCCTCTGTAAACTAACATAAGAGCGTTTAGAATACTAAAATAGTAATCTAAACGCTCTTATATTGTTTACAGAGGAAGTACATTGGAACATTCGACTAGTCAATCCAAAAATCCATGGTTTCGCAAATTTTTTTCCCCAAAAATCCATGGTTTCATTGTGCGATATTTTCTTCTGCATACAACTGAGAATAAGTGGACAAATGTACTATCTCTATCAAAATATAAGACGTTTTGAGTACTTTTCAACAGGAAAGTGTGAAAGAAAGCATGGAAACCGCCAGACAAATGCTTGTTTGCCTGACTAAAACGTGTTGTAGCACACATGCACCGAAAATGAGCTGTGACATTTTTTTCCGCGTACAATAACAAGACATGCAAGTATCCAAAAATACCACTACTTGTTTACTTTTAAGAACTGAATACAAAGCAGAATTTACATCATAGAACGACAAAAAGATCTTCTCCTATTCATCCTAATAAAAATTGAATAGACCTGTTTAGTCTTCCAGATATATATTCTTAAAAAAACGCAAAATAAATTCATCAATTAACTAAACAATAATTATACACTTTGTCTAATTCACATCTAGATGTTTTTTAAGGATGTCACATCTAACCTCCCACAAGTATATAATGCATCAACAAGAAACAAAAAAAACTAGAACAAAAAAAATAGACCACAAACAGAATGAAAATCAGCTTAGATGGGACATAACTATGTCACATCTAGATGTGTCTTAGACAGACCCATAATTATATTCTGGATTGTGCTGTAACACTGATGCTATCACACTCCGTATAATCACGCAAGTTAGCACCTAGGCATGCCCGCAGGACGGCGCATCATTTTAGCTTGGGGGGTCTTGCCATCCTTTACGATGAACACAGTGTCCATCCCCCAAACCTGATGACGATCGAAGTGGCAGTGCATAAACCACACACCTAGCATAGCAAAACGAGGGCCAAAGTTATAAACCATTCATTTCAATTTCAACAAAGTGACGCGGAGGTTCATGATAACCAAAATTAAGTCTAAAACACTCACCGGGATTTGTAGCACGGAAGCGAACTGCGGCCCAACCAGCCTTCGGCACGGAGACGGTGTTCTGGTACGGCGGGTCGATCAAGTTGTACGTGGCCGGATCCTTGTGCTTGTCGAAGTTCCCGAACCCTCTTCCCACCACGTAGAAGGCGAATCCGTGCAGGTGCATCGGGTGGGTCTCGGCGCCTAGAATGGCAGTGTCCTGGAAAACCACCTCCACCACGGCTCCGTACTCGAGTACCTTCACCTTGGTGCCGCGCTTCGTGAACCAGCGCTCCGTGGGGACATTGTCGTCGGTGAAGTTGAAGAAGAAGGGCGGCTTGTCGGGGAAGTCTGGCTCGTACACGCCGCGGACGGAGCCGTAGTAGGCATCGAGGACGTCGACGGAGGGGGTCTGGAAGCTTACGTTGTTGAGGCTAGCGGCGAAGCGGCTGCTGAGTGGACCATCGCACGTCATGTTGCCCGTGCATGGGAGCACATTGACGGCGATGGTGATGAGCATGTGCTCGTCGACATGGGCCGGCACGTCTGCGGGGTGGTCCTTGCTGGCCAAGGACCGGAGCTGCTCTGTGTATGTCGTCGCCGCGTCGGTGTCATTGACGGCTGGAAGGTTGGGGAAGTCCGGCGTGCCCGCGCGTGTGGCACGTGGCGCGTCCGTGTACTCCACGATGGCTGTGGCGGTGCTGTTATTGAAGTCGATGCCGGTGTTCGACGCGAACGTCCGTGCCGCCATGTAGTACCGGCAATTGGACGAACCGTTCGCGGCGCGGTCGGCCTCCAGGAGCGCGTCCACGGTCTGGCCCGGCGAGATCATGATATAGTCGACGGTTAACGCCTTGGTGTAGCGCGCGTCTGTGCCAACCACTGTGAGACGGTGCCCTGCGATGCCGAAGAAGAGCTCGTTGGCCAGTGCCGCGTTGATGATCCGGAGCAGATACGTCTTGCCACTCTCCACGTGCAGCTTGAAGGTGCCGTTCTTGGAGCACGGGAACAGGTCTCCCGGCTGGCCGTTGATGGTGTTCGCATCAGAAATATTGACCTCGCCACCAGTCCGTTTGGCCTCCTGGAGCAGACGGTTCACATCGGCGTTCCACCACTCACCTGCGAATCAACATCTCGCATATTAATACCACATGGTGCACACAACATGATTCATGCATTTCTTTAAAAAAAAAGAGAACATGATTCATACATCAAATAAGTTCAAGATATATCCATACCGAGGATGACAGGTATCTCCTTGTGTGGCTTCTTGAAGGGAAAGGTGGTACCCTTCTTGGGGTGGATGACGATGGCGCCATGGACGGTGGTGCGGTCAAAGTCGCTGTGCGCATGCCACCACAGCGTGCCCTCTTCTTCGGACAAGATGACCGTGTAGGTGAAGTTGGCGCTGGGCTGGATGGGACACTGTGTTATGTACTCCGGGCCGTCGGACCACGGGTTCCTTGGCTGGTCCACACCATGCCTACACACAAGGAGGTTGCCGGTGATCACGTTACAGGCAAAGGAGAGAAGTTTTGTTACGTGAACGGCACGATGGAATCAAACTTACCAGTGGATGGTGATGTTTTTTTTGCCTTGGTTGATGACGTTGACGATGACGATGTCGCCCTTGCGCGCGTAGATGGTCGGACCGGGGAACTGGCCGTTCACGGTGAGCACGGTCTTCTCGTGACACAGCCTTGTGTAGTTAGTCTTTTTTATCTGCAAGAAGAATGTCGTTAGTTCATTTCGTGCATGCAGGTATCACCGTAGCTGTCACTGTAAGGGAAGTTGATTTGGCAAGAACAGTGTAATTTTGACTTTTGAGGTGTTGTTGAAGAACATAAAGTGAACAGGGTGCCGTGTCATTGGCTCATTGTAGTACTAGCTAAGTAGTTCTCAGGACTGCGTTTTGAGAAACTCATGAGACTTTGTAGTAAGATGCATACTCCCTTCATTTCAAAATAAGTATAGTTGATTTAGTATAATTTTATATTAACTTTGTAATTACTCTATCTTAAAATAAGTATTTTAACTTTGTACTAACTTTAGTGTTGAGATACTTATCTGAGGCGAAGGGAGTAGTAATCAACGACACGATACGACACTTGTTTTAAGACGGAGAAAGTATTTGGTAAAATTACTAGGCTTGCTAGACAAACATGGTCGATACACTTTTGGATGTATATAGCGAAAATGGAGCCAAGCGCATACAAGGAAAATGCTACGTGAATGCTGATAGAGTGCAGGACTGCAGGTAGACTTACAGCGAAATCGTAGTGGCGATTCTTGGAGCCCTCGGGCGGGGTGACTGCGGACGCCAACGTTGTTAACACGACAGTACCGAGTAACCAAAGCATAGCTACACTGATCGCCATGCCAACGTCGTTACGATTTCGACCGCCTGGAGGTTAAGGAGCTAGCTATGTACGTATAGCCAGGTAACACAGTAGCTGTAGCTAGAGTTGGGAATGCAACCAATATGCGTGTGCGATGGCCGTTGGAGGCAGCTCCACGAGAGTATTTATAGGAGCTAGCGATGGGCCGGTCGAGACGTCGGGCAATGCATGCATGCATGCCTGCCCCAGCTAGCTGCATGGTCTTCAGTTAGTTTCAGATTATTTCCCTTCATCGTACAATTAGCTGGTCGAGTCTTCCACGTTTCATTTCCTTGGGCGATGACAGCGACTACCACAACGTGCGAGCAGCCGGCCCCGGAAGTGGAAGCCTTCGCGGCAACTAAGCTAGGACAAGGGCATGTTGAGCACACTAACTTGAACGGGCCAAGAGTTAGCACTACTAATCGATGAGAAAACTCGAGGCTTGAAGCGAGCACGTGGGTTCTTTTTCTTTCGAGAAGCCAAGCATTCAACCCCGACGTGAATGTCCTTGCCTTTACTTACGCTAGAAACCACAGCAAAATCATGCATGCATGTCCGACCAAGACTTATTTACGCAAAACCATCATATTTGAGGTTACAGTAACAACTTGATATCAGGTTCAAGTGAGGGCAAAAAAAAAACTACAGGAATTGCGTCTAATGCTTAACGCGCAGCATTGATACTCGAAAAACCAGTGAAGTAACCTAGTTCGGTTCACTCACTCCCTCTCGCGTGACCTAGCCGTCATCTACTGTTCCTCACTCTGTGCTGCCTCCGACGATCCCATCCCGACAACCACGTACATGGCTGGTCAGGAGAGCAGGTGTCTCCGAAACCCTGTCGTTCGAGATCCTACCCGGGAGAACGGCAATAAGATTTTTGGGGAGTGTCTCGACGCGACTGCTCCCGATTCGTCCCCAACTCCGTTCGCCTCTACTTCCACTACTTCCTCTGCATCGACACCATGGCCGACAACGCTGCCGCTAAGAAGAAGGCCACGGATGACGCCGAGGCTGCTTCTGCCGCCGCCGCGTTGGCCAACCGGAGGGTAATGATCTGTTCATCCCTCGTTTACTCGTACTTATGCTAGCCGTATATGTGCTGCTCGTAGAAGGTTCGATTCTATGTTCTATACGTGCTAGTATGCTTAGGTATCGCTATGAGATGCATACATTTTATACCATGCTTACTGTTTACTCGTGGATAAGTCTAATCGGAAAAGTGCTAATATTTCCAACATCCTATCTGAGACAACAACATGTGTTGATGAAGAAGGTCAAGTTCGAGGAAAAAACACTTGAGATGAAGGCGCTTTCGAGGAGCATGGTTGAATTTTGGATAGATGAATTTTAAAAACTTGTTGAACATATGTCGCTTTTATTAGGATTGAAATGTATAATTGAATTGTTATCGATCAATGATTCAAAGTGAAGCGGCATGGCAGACATGTTTTTTTTTTTTTTTGCAAAAGGCGGACATTTGATGCATCGAGTTGGATGGTTGACTCGGCTACCGCTCTCCACGGACGTTTGGGATGTCCGTGTTAATGAACGGCGTTGGAGATGCACTTACACGCTGCGGCCGCACACAGATAGTTATGCTTTACTTTCATCCATCTTAAGAGAAGTACTAGTGCTCTCCTAGGGGATACACACTGCAAATGTTCGACTGGTGTAGAAAAACAAATTCCATCGGCTTGGAGTTAGTTAAACAACAATAATACTACACCTACGAAAACAACCTACGAAGAGTTACGTAACCTGCCTAACAAATCTATCGCCCCCCCTGATTTTCACCCGTGTGGGCCCCTGCCACATCCATCCATCCAATCGCAGTCCTACACATTGCCTATTACGTAAAATCTGTACGTAACTTTACCTAGGTGTAGCATTGCTCGTTTGGTGTAGCATTGCTCGTTAAACAAAAACGCACTTGGTGAAGCTGGCCATCCCAGAGTGCATATCAGGTGATACGGGAGCGAAAATGCTCCCATGATACGATATGATCTTGGCCATGGGATTTTACATCCAACGGTGAGCCCAGGAGCCCCAGAACATTCTCAAAAGAGTCCTTTTAGAAGCCTAGAATCGCGTCCTGATCCGCATCCCTAGATGTTGACCGTTGGATGTGAGATCCAACGGACAAGATCACTTCGTATCATGGGAGCATTTTAGCTCCGGTATCACCAGATATTTTCCCGGCCATCCTATTCCTAGCCGATGACGATATACAGTGCAGGCACGCCTGTGGCTCTGTGATGCCAACAGCTAGCAACAGTGTCCTCTTCTGAATTGTAATCAGCAGCAACTCAGCAACAGAGTCCTCCTCTGAATTCCGATCACGAACAATGTAAGGCATCGGCCGGCTGGAATTCATCTGCTGGTCTCGGTCATGGCGCCGCCATTCTAGACGGACGATGCAAATGCGTTGGCAGGTTTTGCGAGAGTGAAAAGCAGGAGCCTATTTAGTTAGTTTGGTCATGCTTCACTAAACGTCAAACAAAGTTTTTGACCTGTTGCATGCTGTCTTCTCTGAAGATCGGAAGACTAATGCGTAGTGCAAGTGCGCATTGACTTCCTTGATCAGTCAGTTTATGGTACATAGTAAGGTGTTCTATTCAGCCAAGATCAGACGTGTCAACTAATGCTACGCAGATCGGTAGTTTCTACGGTAGAAAAGCCATTTACGGTACGCACGCACGTTCCCTTTCCAAGGTACTACTAGCCAGCGGAACACCGAGAGATCGCCTTTGGCAAATCAAATCATGACTCTCTCTCTCTCTCTCTCTCCCTCCTTTGTTGATGTTTAGAAGTGAAAGTTGAGAGTTAAAGTTATGAGAATGAATAGTCTTTCATTATACCCTGATACAAAGGCGGTTAGAAAGGGATGACTGTCAAACATGGCCTATCAGGACACCCTACATCGGATATGGTGTTTTTTTTACATTCTTGAAATGATCCTAACTTTTGTCACCAGGTGGGCATGCCCATGGTAGGTATTCATGTCAAGTTTGAACTACTTCTGACACCATATGCATGTTGCGACATGTCCTGTCGCAACCATTTATCAACCTTTTTTCATTGAGATACTCCAGAAAATGCAAAATTTCTCGAAAACCCGAATAACTTGACTCGCTTCAGTGCTTGTATTCGTCGCTAGATGGTCTACGGATCTTGATGTATTTTATTATTATTTTTAGTGTTCGTTGTACTACCATGATTGAAGATGAATAGATTGAAAGTCTTTCCTGTAAAAAAAAACTTGGCATGATGCCTTAAATTGCTCATACAAGGCCATGAGAAGAATTGAGATCATTTTAACATCATGCACTCAGAAGGAGCCTTCTATGAGCACGTGGACTTTTTGAACCACGGTCACCCTCCGTTGAACATGGGCTATTTTTTGTCATTTTTGAAATGACCTCAACTTTTGCAAGAAGATGGGAATGCCCATGCTAGGCATCTATGCTAGGTTTGAATGATTTCCGACACCGTATCCAAGTTGCGACATGTCCGACCATTTATCACACTTTTTGACCAAGAAACTCCGAAAAATGCAAAATTTATATAAACCAAAAATAACTTGGCATGGTGCCTTGAATTGGTCATCCAAACCAATGACAAAATTGGGGTCATTTGGCAGATGCCGAGAAACAACGTGCATTTCCTAGAGTTTTCTTTGTTTCTGGTTACATAACTGTTTCCTTGTTGCCTAATAAAACGTGGTTTCCTTCAATAGGTTGTTTTGCTCAATAACCATTTGACCATTGAATTTTAGAAACATAGATATGAAAAGAGCTTTCCAAATTTGAAAAAAAGGTCCCGATTTTGAAAGAAGACACAAATTTGAAAAAAAGTTCACTAATTCGATAAAAGTTCACAGAATTTGAAAATGTTTGCAGGTTCCGCAGAAATGTTCGAATTCACAAATGATCACAAAAAGGAAATAAGTTTGCAAAAATATTTTTTTGTGAATTTGAGAAATAGTTTATGAATTTTGAAAAACTACACAAATTTGGAACCAATGATGAATTCGAAAAAGTTAATGAATTCTACAAAGAAGTTTTTGAAATTTAAAAATAAGTTCACTAGTTTCAAAAAGATTAAGATTTTGAAAAAATGTTCTTGGATTTTTAAGAAGTTCATCAATTTCAAAAAGAAATCACGGATTTAAAAAAATTGTAAAAATTAAAAAGAGTTCATGAATTTGAAAAAAGTTCACGGATTTAAAAAAACATGGATATGAAAAAAGTTCACAAATTTAAGAAAATTTTGATGGATTTTAAAAACATGTTCAGCAATTTGGAAAGTTCAAGAATTCTTTAAAAAGTTCAAGAATTTTAGGAAATTTGACGGATATGTAAAAAGTTCACAAATTGATAATTTTACTGTTTAAAAAAGAATTAAAGAAAGGAAAATATAAAAAAACACAAAAGAAAAACTAAACAAACAAACTGGAAAAAAAAGAAAGCTAGGCTGGGAAGTTTTTAGCGTTACATTTGACACAACATAAAGATAGGAAGAAGCACATTGGCACAACAGTTTTGGTGTGCTAGTTGGTTTCTACATTTGCAATTAAGGGACTGTTTGGATTGTGACTATTATTTTTGTCTTATGTTGTCACATTATTTTTTGCCTTATGTTGCCATATTATTTTTTGTCACACTTGTCTAACTTGAGTTGCTCAAATTGTTAGCCATACTTTGGCTTGCCTAAAGGAATCTTGCCACACTTTTTTGTGTCTATGACACGTGACGTTCACCGCTCATAATTTTTTTCGCCTTAGGTGTGGATAGAACCAAACACCCATCTTACTTGATCAAACTTGGCTAAAATGAGGTGTGGCAAAGTGTGACAATATGTGGTTGGAAACCAAACAGCCCCTAAATGACGAGGTTCTGAGTTTGAATCGTCAAGTAGCACACTTAATTGTTTTTAAGGCTGAAAAAAGAAGATGGGTCGAGTTGCCGAGGACGGAGCAGGGGTGTTAGCCCAGGAGGGAGTTGGGCGTACGCCATATACGTTCCGACGGGCGACCCAATTTTGTTTCCGAAAATGCTACAACAAATGACTACATCCTGGCAGATATCTTGCTTCTGCATCTGTTGTGGCATTTCAAAAGCAATTGAATAAAAAATGTCTAAGTTGGTGGAGGAAATCCAACACATCTCAAGGTAATTGTTGGAACTTGATCATATGAGGAGGTAAAAGTTGGTTCAATCAAACAATGCACGTGTTAATTGGAATTTCTCTAAGGGTACAAGATGGATGTGTTCACACACACGCACGCACGCACGCACGCACGCACGCACACATGACACAACACAGGCGGTCGTGTCGATTGTTCGGTCAAACCAAAGTGGGTGGGAATTAACACTCACTCCAACTAATGGCCAAATATCTAAGGGTGATTCACCTCATTTTCTCTAATTAAGCGTCTTTGGTTGAAAACTGTTACTAGTTAATTTGAATAAAGGTATTAGGTAAACTATTTCTTCAGTGGTGGCCTTTTGACTTCTTGTCTCGTTCTATAGGAGATAATGGACTTCATCAGCACTTTGGCATATTTGGAGGTGGTGGCATGATCTTAGCTTCTTCCGCCTTGCCGTTCTTCACAATAAACACGGTCTCCATCCCCCAGACCATGTGTCGCTCGAAATGGCAATGCATGAACCATACACCTAAATCAACAACCATAAAACACAAAGGTGAAGTTAGAAAAACCCTCACAATGAGCCATAGAAATGATGAAAGAGATGCCTTAATAAGCACTCACCTGGATTCGCCGCCCGGAAGCGGATTGCGGCCCAGCCAGCCTTGGGCACGGAGACCGTGTTCTGGTACGGCGGGTCATCGAGGTTGTACGTCGCCGGGTCCTTGTGCCTGTCAAAGTTACCAGCCCCTCTCCCTACCACGTAGAAGCTGTACCCGTGAAGGTGCATGGGGTGGCTCTCGCTACCGAGGATGGACGTGTCCTGGAAAACCACCTCCACCACGGTGCCGTACTCCAGCACCTTCACCCTTGTGTCGCGCGCCGTGAACCTGAGGTCTAGAGGGAGGTCGTCGGTGGTGTAGTTAAAAGCCACCGCCGGGTTGTCGGGAAAGTTTGTCTTGGCGACGCCCAGTAGCACCGAGGTGTAGTAGGCGCCAAGGATGGCCGTGCTGGGCATCTCGAAGCTGACGTTGTTGAGGCTCGCCGCGAGGCTGTTGTTGCGGGGGCCCTTGCACAGCTCGCCGGGCGTGCAGGGGATCTCATTGACCGCGATGGTGATGAGCATGTGCTCGTCGACGAGCCGGGGCACGTCCACCGGGTGCTCCTCGCTGGCGAGGGACTTGAGCTGCACCGAGTAGGCCTCCGCCGCCGCGCTGTCGTTGATGGCCGGCAGGGCGGGGATGTCCGACATCGCCGTGGCCTGCGGCGCGTCGATGTACTCCAGGACGGCGGTGGTCGTGCTGTTGTCGAAGCGGGCGAGCGGGTTGGTCGCGTACGGCCTTGCCGCCATGTAGTACCTCGTGTGGTTTGAGCGGCCACGGTCGGCGTTGAGCAACACGGTCTTGGTCTGGCCCGGCCCGATGAAGACGTGGTCGACTGTGAACTGCTTGGTGTAGGCGGCATCGGTGCCCACCACCGTGAGGCGGTGCCCGGCGATGGCGAAGAAGAACTCGTTGGTGAGCGCCGCGTTGATGATGCGGAGCATGTAGGTCTTGCCGTGCTCGACGGGGAGCTTGAAGGTAGTGTCACTGGAGCATGGGAACAGGTCACCGGGCTGGCCGTTGATGGTGTTGGCGTCTGACGGCTGGAAGTCGCCACCGCTGCTGAGGGCTTCGGCGAGCATTTGCCCGACGTCGCGGTTCCACCACTCCCCTGCATGCAAAAATGTTCACACAATCAAGCCTCACCCCAGGTCCCCAGCACGCGATCGAAGTTCAAGAAGGAAGGTTTTTTAATTTCGGAAACAGAATAGTTTCGGACCTGTTATTTCGAATTTTGATATTTCAAATTTCACTTAATTTTAATGAATTCTAACATAATATAAATTTATTTTGAAATCAGCTTGAATCTACCTCGAAATTTCAGGGTTAAAGATATTTTGGACCCCACTGGAATATGCGATATTTCAGAAATTCACTGAAATTTCGTTGAAAATTTTAACCAAAGGAGAGCACCAGCGTTTGAGCATGCGTACCGAGGATGATGGGCACCTCTCGGTGCGGCTTCGGGAAGGGGTAGGCGGCGCCGCGCCTGGGATGGATGACGATGGCACCGTGCACGGTGGCGCGGTCGAAGTCGCTGTGCGCGTGCCACCACAGCGTGCCCTCCTCCTCGGAGAAGATGATCCGGTAGGTGAAGGTGTTGCCGGGCTGGATGGGGCACTGCGTTATGTAGGCCGGGCCGTCCGACCATGGGTTCCGCGGCTGGTCCACGCCGTGCCTGCACATGCACAGAGTATTAGCAGTGTCATTCTGTGCAGAACTTAATGCCAATGCCATGGCCTGAAACAAATAAGTCCATTTCTGAGACTAGAAAAACTACCAGTGGATGGTGACGTTTTGGTCGCCTTGGTTGTGGACGTTGACGAGGACGACGTCGCCCTTGCGCGCGAAGATGGTCGGGCCCGGGAACTCGCCGTTCACGGTCAGGATGGTCTTCTCGCTGCAGAGCCGGGTGTAGTTGGCCTCCCTTATCTGCAACAATGGCGGCCGCCGTTTTGTCATGCATCATCTACTATCAAGCAAATTTTGCAGACACCTGGCTACTAGCACATCGATCCATTCTTCAGCTGACGGGAAGCAAAATGCATGATGCACTTACGAAGAAATCGTAGTGGCAGCGCACGCTGCCTGAACCTGAACCATGAGCGGGGACGGCAGCTGCTGCGACACCAAACGCTAAGGCCACACATAGTAACCAAACTAGATGTATCTTACTGATCGCCATTGCCGGACTAGAGATCGATCGAGCAACCAGTGGCAGGAGATAGCTAGCCAGTGTAGGTAGCAAACCAGGTCTGACGAGTGAAGAATATGCATGCCATCTGTGGTACTACTTATACACAGGGATCTCGCCAAGAGGAAACACGACCGATGGCGAAAAATTCTTCGTCCATGGATGACAGTTCGGATGAGGAACCGGTCGTGCAATTGAGATTCTGCTATTCCGGCAGCATGAAACATAACGCGAACGTGCATCCCGATGACAACGAGCTGTCCCTTTGGAGCCTTCCCTGTGCGAAGACAAGACTTCAGTACGAATGGGGCTCGAAGTTTGTCAGCGCTCGAGCATGTGTGGGGAAAAGGTCAAGAAACGAACCTGGCTAACCTTCAAGGCGTTGGCCATGCATAAGTTTATATGTTCCAGCGGAGTTCCCAATATGTCGTAAGTAGCACCGTATTTCCTTTTTTTAGCACCGTATTTCGATGGGTATGAAGAACGCATGGGCAACATAGACCTTTGTGCGACACGTTGCGTCACTCTCTCACCGGCTGTCTGGGTATCTAGAATTTGACGTGAGTTTTTCGCTAGGTAAATGATTCCGGCCGGGGAATCAATTTGCGGTTGGGTGGTTAGGAGTACGGTGCTATCTTCGGTTTATCAGGATTCAAGTCTTAGACTTATCGTGTTGGAAATATGCCCTAGAGACAATAATAAAAGCATTATTATTATATTTCCTTGTTCATGATAATTGTCTTTATTCATGCTATAATTGTGTTATCCGGAAATCGTAATACATGTGTGAATAACAGACACCGACATGTCCCTAGTGAGCCTCTAGTTGACTAGCTCGTTGATCAACAGATAGTCATGGTTTCCTGACTATGGACACTGGATGTCATTGATAACGAGATCACATCATTGGGAGAATGATGTGATGGACAAGACTCAATCCTAAACATAGCACAAGATCGTATAGTTCGTTTGCTAGAGTTTTCCAATGTCAAGTATCTTTTCCTTAGACCATGAGATCGTGTAACTCCCGGATACCGTAGGAGTGCTTTGGGTATGCCAAACGTCACACCGTAACTGGGTGACTATAAAGGTAGACTACGGGTATCTCCGAAAGTGTCTGTTGGGTGACATGGATCAAGACTGGGATTTGTCACTCCGTATGACGGAGAGGTATCACTGGGCCCACTCGGTAATGCATCATCATAATGAGCTCAGAGTGACCAAGTGTCTGGTCACGGGATCATGCATTACGGTACGAGTAAAGTGACTTGCCGGTAACGAGATTGAACGAGGTATTGGGATACCGACGATCGAATCTCGGGCAAGTAACATATCGATAGACAAAGGGAATAGCGTACGGGATTGATTAAATCCTCGACATCGTGGTTCATCCGATGAGATCATCATGGAGCATGCGGGAGCCAACATGGGTATCCAGATCCCGCTGTTGGTTATTGACCGGAGAGTCGTCTCAGTCATGTCTGCTTGTCTCCCGAACCCGTAGGGTCTACACACTTAAGGTTCGGTGACGCTAGGGTTATGAAGATATGTATATGCAGAAACCCGAATGTTGTTCGGAGTCCCGGATGAGATCCCGGACGTCACGAGGAGTTCCGGAATGGTCCGGAGGTAAAGAACTATATATAGGAAGTGCTATTTCGGGCATCGGGACAAGTTTCGGGGTTATCGGTATTGTACCGGGACCACCGGAAGGGTCCCGGGGGTCCACCGGGTGGGGCCACCTGTCCCGGGGGGCCACATGGGCTGTAGGGGGTGCGCCTTGGCCTAGATGGGCCAAGGGCACCAGCCCCTATAGGCCATGCGCCTAGGGTTTCCACCATGGAAGAGTCCATGTGGTGGAAGGCACCCC